>NC_057711.1:78179964-78227206 GCF_004010195.1 Chiloscyllium plagiosum | reverse complement strand
CCCCCAAGTCCCTCCTCCCTATCTTTTATCTTAGCCTGCTGGACCAACTTTCCTCATTCCTGAAGAAGGGCTAATGCCCGAAACGTCGATTCTCCTGTTCCCTAGATGCTGCCTGACCTGCTGCGCTTTTCCAGCAACACATTTCCATCTCTGATCTCCAGCATCTGCAGACCTCACTTTCTCCACCTTTACTTCAGTCCAAGCCAACCAGATATCCTAAATTAATCTAGTCCCATATCCCTCTAAACTCCTCTTATTCATATACCCATCGAGATGCTTTTAAAATGCTGTAATTTTACCCATCTCTGCTTCCTCTGGCAGCTCATTCCATACATGCACCACACTCTGCGTGAAAAGGTTGCCCCTTAGTTCCCTTTTAAATTTTTCTCTTAACCTATGCTCTCTAGTTCTGGACTCCCCCACCCAGGGAAAATACCTTGTCTATTTCCCTATCCATCCCCCCCATTATTTTATAAACCTCTATAAGGTCACCCCTCGGCCTCTGACACTCCAGGGAAAACAGCTCCAGCCTATTCAGCTGCTCACTAATGACTGAAACCCTCCAATCCTGGGAATATCCTTGTAAATCTTTTCTGAACCCTTTCACGTTTCACATCATCCTATAGGACAGAGACCATGGTATAAAATAAATGATTAGTAAATGAATTCAGTTTTTTGCTCCCTTCTTATCTCCATAAGCTGCTGATCACTCGCACTTCCTTCCTGGTCTGTGTCCTATTGTACACTGGAAAGAGTTCCCTCTTTCTAGGTACTCTCTTGCTTTCTTTTTTTCAGATTTGCCGCCTTCCTTTTTCTACTTTTGACTGGAGTTTGATTATTTTGTCAACTGGCAGAGGTCTTTTCGGACATCATCAACCTCTCCCTGCAGCAGGTCACTGTCCCTGCCAGTTTCAAGAGGGCCAACATCATCCCTGTGCCCAAGAAGGCTCATACAGCATGTCTCGATGACAATTGCCCAGCGGCCCTATCTTCGGTGGTCATGAAATGCTTTGAAAGGCTGGTCATGGCATTAATCAACTCCAACCTCCCCACTACTCTTGACTCATTACAATTTGCTTCTCGCACCAACAGATCTACATCAGGTGCCATATCACTTGCCCTTCACTCCTCCCTAGAACATCTTGACACCAAGCGCAGCTACGTAAGAATCCTATTCATTTAATTCAGTTCAGCCTTCAACACTTTTATCTCCTCTAGCCTGATTACTAAATTTGGTGATCTCGGACTAAGCCCCACTCTCTGTAACTGGATCCTCAGTTTTCCCATCCACAGTCCACAATCAGTGAAGATTGTGGACAATATCTCATAATCACTAACACTCAACACTGAAGCCCCCCAGGGATGTGTACTTAGCCCCCTACTGTACTCACTGTATACCCATGACTGCATCGCAAAAACTAGACTAATACCATTTACAAGTTTGCTGATGACATCACCATCGTCAGTCGAATCTCAGATGGCAATGAAACAGACTATGGACTGGAGTTGGAAGACCTGGAAAAATGCACTGAGAACAACCTAGCTCTCAACGCCAACAAAACCAAGGAATTCATTATTCATTTTTGGTAGGATGTTACTCATGACCCCTACAGATTAACAGCACAGAGGTGGAACACGTAGGAAGTGTCAAGCTCCTGGGAGTGGTCATCCACAACAAGCTTTCTTGGACCTTTCATGTTGACGCACTGGTTACAAAGGCCCAACAACGTGTCGCCTTCCTCAGGCAGCTGAGGAAATTTGGCATGATGGCGTATACCCTTGCCAACTTTTATAGGTGCGCCATCGAGAACATTCTGTCTGAATGTATCACTACCTGGGATGGCAATTGTACTGTTCAAGATCGGAGGCAGTTGCAGAGAGTGAATTCAGCCTGGACAATCACAAAGGCCAACCTCCCATCTATAGAATCCATCTACTGGGCTTGCTGTCAAGGAAAGGCCACCAGCATTCTTAAAGATCCATCCCACTCTGGCAAGGTTTTTCTACAACCTTCACCACAGGGGAGAAGGTACAGAAGCCTGAACACGTACCAGCTAGTTTTGTGACAGTTTCTACTCTACTGTTAGAATACTGAATGGGCTGTCGAACTCTTAACATTCGCCTGTACCTGTGTTTTTGTTTTTGCCGCTGTTTACTTATTATTTAGTATCTATGCTACTTAACTCTCTGATCTACCTATGTTGCTTGCAAGACAAAGCTTTTCACTGTGCCTTGGTACACATGACAATAAATTCAATTCAGTTGTCTCCTTCCCTCTTTGGCAATGTTTCCATTGCTTTATTCATTTGTTTACAGTGTTCCTTCATCTGTTGCCTCTACAATTCAACCTGTCTTCCACCCTTTGCTCAGCATTGGCATTGCTCGCCACCATCAACTCCCTTCCAACAGCTGTATCTGTCACCAATGCCAATTCTGCTAACCAGCTTATCCAGCTGAACCATTTTGCAGCACTGTTTTATTTGTTGAATTCTTTTATGTTCTATGCAAATTTAACATTTGTTTCCTTGCTCCGTGCAGATCATTTGCACAAAACGTACATTCAGACCAGACTATAGGGCTATTCTCTCATTGGAGGGGAGTGACTGGTCATGGTTTCACCTGATGGTCACCACACCTCAGGCAAGGTGAGAAGTTGAGAAGCAGAGTCCTTAAACCAGCATGGAAATTCAGCCCATGCTATTGATGTAACCACATTGCGATCAGCCATCCACCAACTGAGGTAACCGATCCAAAAGCATTCTTCAGACTAACTTTAAGGATTTCATCCCTTTCAACTCTAAATTAATACAAGAAACACCTATTGTCACTAATCCTTACATTTCCTGCATTATCAGCTAATGTTATCTCTGTTATAGGAACCAAATGTTTGAGAAACTCAGCAGTCTGGCAGCATCTGTGGAGAGAGATTTCTAAAAAGAGTCATATCAGACTCTATCTTAACTCTGTGTTTCTCTCTTCTCAGATGATTCCAGACCTGCTGAGTTTCTCCAGCCTTTTGTTTTCACTCTCCAGCCTCTGCAATATTTTGCTTTCATTTATGTAATCCATGTTATTACATAAATTTTCTAAAGTGAGACACCTTGGAATGCAGGTTCATAGCTCCTTGCAGAAGGGGTTTGGTATGCTTTCCTTTATTGGTCAGAGTATTGCATACAGGAGTTGGGAGGTCATGTTGCGGCTGTAGAAGGCCTTGGTTAGGCCACTGTTGGAACATTGCGTGTAATTCTGGTCTCCTTCCTATTGGAAAGATGTTGTGAAACCAGAAAAGATTTACCAGAATGTTGCCAGGATTGGAGGATTTGAGCTATAGGGGGAGGTTGAATAAGCTATTCAATGCTATTGATGGAGCGTTGGAGGGTTTATAAAATCATGAGGGGCATGGATAGGATAAATGGACAAAGTCTTTTCCTTGGGGTGGGGGAGTCCAGAACGAGAGGGCATAGGTTTAGAGTGAGACGGGAAAGGTATAAAAGAGATCTAAGGGGCAATTTTTCATTCAGAGGGTGGTACGTGTATGGCATGAGCTGCCAGAGGAAGTGATGGAGGCTAATAGAATTGCAACATTTAAGAGGCATCTGGATGGGTATATGGATAGGAAGGGTTTGGAGGGATATGGGCCGGGTGCTGGCAGGTGGGACTAGATTGGGTTGGGATATCTGGTCAGCATGGGCGAGTTGGACTGAAGAGTTTGTTTCCGTGCTGTACTTCTCTGTGACTGTGTGACCAGTGTGACAGTCTATCTGACACCATTTGACCATTTGTATGTATGTGTACTTCATTCTTGTTTTGCAGATTAGCCACTTTTTAAAATAATGCTACTTTTGATTTATTAAATCTGACATGCGCTCAGCAAAATTCCTGAAATTTCTAAATATTTACACCTTTATATCTCTAATTGTGAATATTGTCTAAAGACTCCTAGAAATATAAACTGTTACAAAATGTTGAGTACCCCTACTTTTAGATTATTTCAGTCATACGGGGTAATAGTTTCATTCATATTCTTGGAACTTCTGTGCACAGATTTTGAACATCATGATGGTGAGGAATTGTCAGGTCTTTGTGTATCTAACTGGCCCCCTTTATTGATGTCAGCTTGTCCCTTTGTAATTGCCATTTATTTTCAGGAAACTGGAGGAGAATTTTTAAATGGGTGAAGTCTTTCCTGGGAGTATGCTTGCTCTTATGAAAATTGCTTGAACAGTATAGACTTTGAAATAAACATACTTTGTTACTCAGATTTATATTAAATTAACAAAGTTGAAAGTACAGCAAACTATCATCAGGAGTGACATGTTTTCAAGTAACTGACTGGCACCATGAGAGTTATTCATGATAAAAGTGGATGCTATGATTAAACTCAGCAGCAGAGAGATTAACTTTGGTTGGTTGAATGGTCTTTTTTGCAATACTGGTTTTTGTTTTGTTTTGATTTGCGATCCAAGAAAAATAATATTGTCTGAAATATTTTCTTGAATTCTCTTTCACCGAAATTATTTCGAAATCCGGTAAGATGAGTAACTTGGAGCCAAGGAAAACCTTTCCCTATTTGGTCCTAATTTCAATGCTTTGAAAATGGGTTTTGGCCAGTTTTGATTTAATTTCATGGGAGAATGAAGGACTGGAACACTGACTGTGACTGTGAACAGGATATGTAAATTTATCTATGCTGCAATGTTAATGATATAGGTAATTTTTAATTATGAAAATGTAGAAATCTTAAACAGAGAGCTAGTATATCAGTATTCAATTTAAGCTGCACATTCCATTTATCATAGCTCTGCTCGAGATGTCTGTCAAAGACTAAATTTCTTTTGTCAGAAATACGTAAAATTAAAGTGTGTTTGGTGAAAAAAGTATTTGGTTAAAAATGGCTAACAATTACTTTTTTTTTTTCATTTTACATCTCCGTTAATTTTGTTTTCTTAAAAATATTATGGTCTGGTGTCTGCTTTCAAAAACCTTTGTTCTTTTAACCGAATCTGCCAGCTAGCTGTGGTGCTGATGTTTTTAATCACACTCTGACCAGCTGACATGCTGCTATAGACAGGGGCTGATCCTGCAGGCTTTATTTAGTAGGAAAGCAGCCTCTAGCTTCACAATACAGTGAGCTTTCCAGCAGTGGGGGCCTTTTGCAAATCTTTGAGAGTTTTTTTTTCCTATGATGGTGTTGGGCTTGATGTGTTAGAGCTGTACTTCAGGTAGCTGCTATTCTGTCCTAATGTAGACTTTTAATGTAAATGGGGGGGGGGGGGGGGGGGGGGGGGGGGGGGGGGGTAGTGGTGGTGAGTCAATTTTACAGAAAATTTCAGATCTAATCTGGTTGCCACAGTATTTATATGGCTGAACCAGTTACATTTCTGTTTGGTGACACCCCCATCTCCCTGCTGAAAATAACTTAATGGAGAATTCAGTGACAGTCAATTTGTTAAATGTCAAAGGAGGATATTTACTTGCTTTCATTAGAGATGGTCATTGCCTGATACTTATTACTTGTTAAGTGCCAATTATCAGCCTAAGCCTGAATGCTTTCCATTTTGAGTTTCATGCAGGCATGTATGATCCTTTGTGTGTATCTGGACTAAGACAATCATCTCCAACAACCCAAATGCTTCCTTTTGTGTAAGGTATGTCAAGGGCAGTCACTCACCTCTTGAATTCAGCTGTTTTGTCCAGGTTTGGACCAAGGCTGTAATGACGTCAGGAATTGCATTGTGTTCGTGGAACCAAAGCTATGCATCACCTGAGGAGGTTATTAGTGAGGAAGTGCTGCCTGAAAGAAGAGTATTGGTGACTCTTTGAATCACTTTGACCAAGAGTAGGTTGATGGGTGTAGATCATGTGATAAGACTGGCTCAGTATGCAGAGGAGTTTCACCAGGATGTTGCCTGGAACGAACCATATTCCCTATGAAGGGAGGCTATAGACTTGGATTTTTTTTTGGAGCAGAGAAGGCTGAGGAAGTATCAGATTGAGAGGCATGGACAGGTCGAATAGAAAACAGCTGTTCTCCTTAAGTGAATGGTCAAAAATAGAAATGTATAATTTTAAGGTGAAAGGCAAGAGGTTTAGAAGGGATTTCAGAAAAAGTTTTCATGCAGAACCTGGAACGCTCTGCTTAGGAGAGTAGTTGAGTCTGGAAAACTCTCAACTCTTTAAAACATATATGGGTGAACACTTGAAATGTCACAACATTGAAAATGTTGGGCCAAGTGCTGGGATGTGGAATTAGTGTTGATTGGTTGATACAGACCTGATGGGCCAAAGAGCCTCTTCTGTGTTGCATGACTCTGACTCTTAAAATGTAAGAGCAGAAGTGAGCCATTCAGACAGTCGAGTCTACTCCAGCATTCAGTGGTTCATGGATGTTCTGATAATCCTCAACTCCACTTTTCTGCTATATCCCCATAAACTTTGATTCAATTACTGTTTAAAAATCTGTAATTGTCAGCCTTGAATACACTTAGCACGTAAACCTCAATAACTCTGTGGTTAAAAAAAAATCCATAGAACCGCTAACCTTAGAAGAAATGCCTCCTCATCTGTGTTAGATGGGTGAGCACTTACTGCAATTATGTTCTCTGGTCCTCGACCCAACCGCTCTGGAGCTACCCTGTCAAGGTCCTTAACTATTTTGTATGTTTCAATAAGGTCACCTTTCATCCTTCTACATTACAATGAGTACCAGTCCAACCTATTCAACGTCTTGTCATAAGGCAGTCCCTCCATACCAGGAATTAGTCAAGTGAACCTTCTCTGGACTGCCTCCAACGTCAGGTACCTCTTTTTCTTGTATAAGGGGACCAAATGTATTTCTAACATTGTTAGTGAGGCCTTGTACAGCTTTCCCTATTTTCATACTCCATTCCCTTTTAAACACAAACAGGCAGTCATCTGCCTCCTGGTTGCCTGCTGAAATTGAATGCTGGCTTTTCGATTTGATGCACGAGGACCCCCAAATCCTTTAATGTTACAGCTTTCCATAATCTCCTCCATTCTTACTAATAGAATCTTAGTTTTACAGCAATGAGATCTTTTGGTTAACTGTGTTTATGACTGTTGTTGAGCACCTATCTACTTTAATCGCAGGTCCCAGCTCTTGGCCTGTGACTTTGTAAGCAATGACACTTCAAATGACTATTTAAATACCACTTAAATTTTATGATGGTTCCTGACTGTACAACTCAGGCAGTGTTTTATACCTTCTGAGTAGGAGGAAGAGGTCTTCCTTAAATCCCATCTAAGCTATCTGCACTTTTTGTTTCCTGTTTACCCTATCTTCATCCTCAATCTCAATCGGTTACTTTTCGTCTCCTCTTAGTAGAAGCGTTCAAGTTCAGGCAACATCCTGGTGAATCTCTGCTTCACCTTCTCTAGTGCAATCGCATCCTCCTTATTGTGTGGTGAACAGAACTGCATGTTACTTCAGCTGTGATCTAATTTCTCTAATTATACAACTCCACCATAATCTCTTTGCTGTTGTGTTCGATGTCTTGAATAATAAAGGCCGCTATCCGATATACCTGGTTTATTCACCTGCCCTATTGCCTTCAAAAATCTGAGGGCATACACTCCAAGGTCCCTTTGGTCCACTGCATTTCTTAGAGTTCACACTTAGCAGGATTAAATTCCATTTACCATTATTCTGCCCTTCCGACCAGCCTGTCAAAATCGTCTTGTGGTCAACGGCATTCCTCCTTAAGATTTACCACATTAGAATCATTTGTGAACTCATTGGTCAAATCTCTATTCATTTCTAGATTGTTAATGTACATTACAGACAGCAAGGGACCAAGCAGCAAACCCTATGATATCACGAACAGGTTTGGAGTCTCAAAAATGACCTTGATCCCAAGGACTCTGACTTTCTTAACCATTCTCCTGTGTAAGACCTTGACAAAAGCCTATGTAGACTCCATCCTATTGCACAATCTTCATATCTAGTTATCTCTCAAATACTCAATCAAACCTGTCAGTTATAAATTTCCCTCTGACAATGCCATGCAGACTCTCCTTGATCAATCCTGTGTCTCCAAGTGGAGATTTAATTCTGTCCATCAGAATTTTTTTCAATAATTTCCTGACCACCGATGCTAGACTAAATTCTCTGGCTGATCTCAACCACCCTTCTTGAATAATGAGACCATATTAACTGTTTTCTCAAACCTCAGGGAGAATTTAGTAACTAGCATTCAGGGAGAATTTAGTAACTAGCGTCAGTATCACTGAAATCTCCTCCCTTGACTTTTATCAGCAGCCTAGGATATATCTAGGACTGTGGTATTATGGATCAGACTGGACCAGACTAGACCCCATCAAAATATATTAAGATAGGTTTTAAAGGTAAATTTAAGGTATTGTATTCCAGATGCAATTCAATTGATCAAACTAATGGATTTAAAGCAAAACATAGTTTATTCATCCACTATAGTAAAAATAAAGATATGATTTGGCTTAGTTGTAACTCTGTTGGAATGTTTAACAAAATAATAGATAGTATCTACTATTAACTAACAGTTCCAATGTAGCAACATCCCATAACACCCAATAAAAGGTAAATTTAGAAAACTAAATTTAACTCTAGTGTTAACTCTAGTGGTACTGGTAGATTGCTTGTCATCTCTGCCTTAAAATGTCTCTTCAAAAAAAGATCAGGACAAATGGCCATTATTCAAGAAGCATCTTCAAGTATCCAATTTTAAGCCAGATAACACTAATTTAATAATACTCATTTAAACCGTCACCAATGTCTTCATGCTCCACACAGCTTAACACTTTGGTCAATAATGGAACCTACTCTTTTTCCCTAGTTATCCTTTGGAAACAAAAATACTCAATGTCTTTGATTTGCCTTTATTTTACCCATCAGTGACTATTTTTTCATATCCCTTTGCTTTCCTAATTTAAGTAATTCCTGATACTTTCTACACTCCTTTAGGGCTTCTGGTGTTATTAATCTACCATAATCTTCCCTTTTCACCATCCCATCCTGTATATTGCTTGATAATCAGGACTCTTTGGAATTTTTGGACCCACTGTCTACTTTCACAGGAATTTGTTGGCCTTGCACTTTTCACTATTTGGTTTTGAAAGACTCCAAAGTGATATTAGAGTTAACTTGCTTTGCTGACCTGCGGGTAATTGGATGTCCCAAGGCTAAAGTGGAATGTCTCTGATTTACAGATAAATTGCAAGAAAATGCCTTATCTCCTATTATTCACAGTCACTTACATGGTCATTCCCTTGCCATTCATATCCATTTGTATTATCATTCCCTATTCAGAAATCAATAAGAACATGAAAGTTGGAATTCTGACTCTTTGCCGTAGTTTTAAAAAAAATACGATTCACACCAGATCTGGCCAATAAGGGATGATTTACATTCTATTGTTTCTGGAGGTGAGGTGGTCACTGCATTGTGTCTTGAGGGGCATGTGACTGTGAGGGGGTTGGCTGGAGGCTGTCTTGTGGGCATTACTGACTGTGATGTAAAGATTTTGTATAAAGGAAGGACTGTTTCCTTTGTTCAGAGAGAGCTTCCCTGGACATGCTTCGCAACCATGGCGAAGTGTGTTTAGGGTTTCTCCAAAGCTTATATTTTACTGTGCTTAATAAAATTTTGCTTGTTCATAGTGTGTTGCCATTGCTTCAAGTGTGTAAGAACCTCAGGAAAAAAGAAGTCAACACCAAGTGTGATGTAGGTTCCCAACAAATAGCTGCTCCAAATCTACTTTAGCCAAATCCTGTATTATTATATTAAAATTGGCCTTTCCCCAATTGAAAACCTTTATTTCTGGCTCAACTTTATCCTGTTTCACGATATCTTCCAATATTTTTGAGCTGCAGTCATACTCTCAAAATGTTCTCCAAATTGACACTTGCCCAGTTGTGTTCTCTTAACGTAGTTTCAGCACTACTCTCTCTTTTAGAACTTTCTATGTTCTGGGTTACCAAGCTCTCCTGGATGCATTTTAATAATTCCACCCCCTTTAAGCCTTAAACACAATTTGTCTGTCACAATTAAGATAGTGCAAGTTGAAATCTCCAACTATTATTACACTTTATTTTTACGCATCTCTGAAACTTGCTGACATTTCTGTCCTTCTAGCTTTTCCTGATTTTCTCCTGTGGGTCTTTTTTGTTTCTAAGTTCTACCCATGTGACCTCAATTGAGGAGCCTTAAATGCAGTGTATTGCATTTTGATAGAACAAGCAAGGGCAGGACATATATGCTTAATGGTAGTGCTCTGATAATGTTGTAGAACAGAGACCTAATGGTTCAGATACATAATTCTTTGAAATTTGCGCCACAAGTAGATGGTTGTTAGTGTTTTAGTAGGAGAAAGTGAGGTCGGCAGATGCTGGAGATCAGAGATGGAAATGTGTTGCTGGAAAAGCGCAGCAGGTCAGGCAGCATCTAGGGAACAGGAGAATCGACGTTTCGGGCATTAGCCCTTCTTCAGGAATGAGTGTTTTAGTATGCTTGCTTCCATTGCTCAGGTCTTGGAGTACAGGAGTTGGGATGTCATATTGAGGTGGTACAGGATGTTGGTGAGTACTCCTGGAGTACCTACTGTGTCCAGTTCTAGTCACCCTGTTATAGGAAGGATAATATTAAACTGGAGAGGGTTCAGAAAGGATTTACCAGGATATTGTCGGGATTGGAATGTTTGACTTAGGATGGGACGTTTTTCACCGGAGAGTAGGAGGTTGAGTGGTGACCTTAGAGATTTATAAATTCATGAAGGAGATAGATAAGGTGAATACCAAGGGTCTTTTCCCTAGGGTGGGGGTGTTCAAAACTAGGAGGGGTATTTTTAAGGTAAGAGGAGAAAGATCTAAAAGGGGCATGAGAGGCAACTGTTTTTACTTAGTGGTTCCCGTGTGGAATGAACTGCCAGAGGAAGTGGTGGGTGCAAGTATGGTTGCAGCCATTTAAAAGACATTTGGAGAAGTACATAAATAGATAAGGTTTGAATCATAGAATCCCTAGCCACATCAACTAGCCACGAAACGACACGACCAGCTATCCCTAGTAGCCACACACGCAGACGACAAGCAACATGAATTCGACTGGGACAACACTACCATTATAGGGCAAACCAAACAAAGAACAGCCAGGGAATTCCTAGAAGCATGGCACTCATCCACAAACGCCATCAACAAACACATTGACCTGGACCCAATATACCGGCCACTACAGCGGACAGCTGAAACTGACAACCGGAAGCGGCAGGGACAGGCCACTATAAATGCCGGAGAAATCACCACAGAAGCGCTTCACAGGAGGCTCCCAAGCACTGAGGATGTCACCAAGACAGGGGACAAAACGTTTGCAACAGAAACTTCCAGCTCGGCGAACAGAACCACAGCAACGAGCACCCGAGCTACAAATCTTCTCACAAACTTTGAATAGAATCCCTACAGTGTGGAAACAGGTCCTTCAGCCCAACAAGTCCATGCCGACCCTCTGAAGAGTAACCCACCCAGACCCATTCCCCTCGTACTGTATATTTACCCTGGACGAATGCACATGACCTACACATCCCTGGATACTATGGACAATTTAGCATGGCCAATTCAATTAACCTGCACATCTTTGGATTGTGGGAGGAAACCCACGCAGGCACGGGGAGAATGTGCAAACTCCACACAGACAGTCGCCCGAGGCTAGAATCGAACCAAAGTCTCTGGTGCTGAGAGGCAGCAGTGCTCACCACTGAACCATCGTACCGAATGGCTCACCTATACTGCTGAGGAGATTCATGATTGTTATATTAATCTGTGTAGAGTGTTAGGGAAGCTCCATTTAGGTTAATGCATGCAGTTTTGGACACTGACTCTGGGGGAGAGAAAGCATGAATGTGTTGAATTGTGTTCCAAGGCGAATCATTCGTGAGTTGCTTCTTTCTTTGAACCTCTATGTTGTTTTCAATATATTAGTACACCCGGAATAGATGTACTTGTCATACCATCACTACCAAAGCATGTGAACTGAGGGTCTAATGGTCTCCTTTTATCCATCTTATTGTGCATCATTTGAAGAATTAGACTTACTAGAAGCATGCTGATCTGTTGTAACAGCCTAATAATAGCCCAGACAGTTGTTTACCTGCGCAATGTCATGTTTCTATGTAATGGAGTGACCTTCGGTTGGCTTCTTCAATATCATAGCTGAAAATGTGTTGCTGGAAAAGCCCCAAACGTCGATTCTCCTGTTCCCTGGATGCTGCCTGACCTGCGCTTTTCCAGCAACACATTTTCAGCTCTGATCTCCAGCATCTGCAGACCTCACTTTCTCCTTCTTCAATATCATAGTTATCCACACCCAGTTTGACACGTTATAGGAGATATAACATTAAATCAAGGTAAAAGGCCCTGTTGGAGGCAAATGTGCATCAAAACCTGATCGTTTCTTCCATGGAAGAAGGCTGACTCTTTTTATTTTATCATGTGGAGTTTGGGCATTACTAGCAAGGCTGTCCATTGCCTTCGAACAGAGTGGCTCTTTAGGCTATTTCAGTGAGTATTTAAATGTTAACCACAATTTTGATGGTCTGGAGTCATGTGTAGCCAGGCCAGGTAGGAATGGCACCATTTGCGAAAGGACATTAGTGAATCATAGAATCCCTTCAGTGCAGATAGAGGCTCAGTGGTTAGCACTATTGCCTCACAGCGCTAGCGACCCAGGTTCATTTCCAGCCTTAAGCGATTCTGTGTGAAGTTTCACATTCTCTCTAAATCTGCATGGTTTCCTCTGGGTGCTCCACAGCCCAAAGGTTAGGTGGATTAGGTCATGCTAAATTGCCCATAGTGTCCAGAGATGTGCAGACTAGGTGGTTAGCCATAGGAAATGCAGGGAAACACAAGTAGGGTAACTGGGTGCGTATGGACGGCATGCTCTTTAGAGGGTCAGTTTGGGTTCAATGGGCCGAAAGGCCGCCTTCCTCATTGTAGGAATTCTATTCTACGGAAGAGGCCATTCAGCCCATCAAATCTGCACTGACCCTTCAAAGAGCTACCGGTCTAGATTTACTGTATTCCAGTAACCCCACATTTACCATGCTTCAACCAGTTAGTTTATACATCTATGCATACTATGGGGCAATTTTAACATGGCCAAACCACCTAACCTACCCTTGGACATGGGTATTTTTTAAAACCATCATCAATGGTTACATGGCCATCATTAGAATAGCTTTGTAAATTCTCAATTTTTGTGTTTATGGAATTCATATTTCACCATTTGTCATGCTGGGATTTGTAGCCATGTTCCAAGAGGCTTGAGATTATGAAGACAGTGATTGTCGCTGCCTGTCCTGATTGAGCAACTATCCATTTGTTTTTACAAATACCGAGGGTAATGGGCAGTGTATGTGCAAGAAGCATAACTATGTTAATTGGCTGTGTGTACAGAAATGAAAACCATTATGTTTAGAGCCTTGAGGTATTTTCCAAGAGTCTTCCTGTCTCCTCAATGCACACCCGTCCCCAGACCCCCCTCCATTGCCACGTTCAATAAAACTCTGACCCACAATCTAAGAATGGATGTATTAAGATCTCAATGAAACAGTTCACATTATTTTGATTTGAACTTTTTTCTCAATCTGAATAAACATTTGGAACCAAATTGAGATTTATAACATTAATTGCGTTGTAAAATAATCTCCTTTGATCCATTTATTTTTTACAGAATTCTTGGATTTTATTTTTGTGACAACATACCAAAGTAAATATTTGCATATCCAATCTTGCCAACATAAACTTGCTTGGTGTGAAAACTACCATTCCTGTGTTTATCCCTCAGTGCTCCTACAAAAAATTGGCTTTAAGTTTCCCAATTGACAGCAGACAGCAAAAGTTAAATTGTAGAGTGTAGTTTCTGACATTCTGGGACCGCGGTGTTTTCATACCTCAGAAGACTGGGATGTACTACAAAGAATGCAGTGTATTGTAATGTTTTTTTCTAGATGCCCACAGTTTTTGGAGAACCTTGCTTAAGGACATGAGTTAAACATGTGATCACTAGATTGTGTGGGGTGCCTGGAAAGAAGCATCATAATAGTTTAAATGGCATATTTTTCTTGTGTTTTTGTATGTCAAAGGAATGTATTTGTGTGCGTTGGATTGTGGTGGTTTTGTGTGCATAAAAAGGATTTGGAAGGGCATGTCAGATACCTCAAAACCATGCCAATGAATGGTGAAGCTCCTCGGAATTCGACAGACTGGTAACAGTCAAAGTGTTAATTACTTTACCACCAATCATTCAAAAAATATTCAGTATGACAGCAGCTTTACTGTCATTTGCTGTGTTGCTCTCATTTCTGAGGTAAACTAGATTAGAGATAAAAAGTAATGGGTAGCTATTGAGCACATTGCACAATTTCTCAACATGCCCTATTTTTAAAAGACTTTACAAGATCCAGAAGTTAAAGCAAATGAATGAAAAATATCAACCCCTAAAATGTCAGGGTTAGCCCATAAATGTTGCGTATGATTACACCAAAATAAGATACTCTGGTTAAGTTAAGATCTAGTTTTGAGAACTACATATTGGTTTTAAAACTGTAAAAAGTAGATTCCAGATTTTTTTGCCTGTTTATTGGCTGCGAATGGAGGAATTTCTTTGAGTGAATATCTTTGAAAATGCCTTCAAGTATTTCTTTACGCTATTGCATTTGAATAGATGACCAAAGCATTGGACCAGAAAAAACTTGCATGCAGTAAATCTGCTTTAAATTGCTGTGACCTTTTTGTTTTTAATTATAATAGCACTGGTGTGTTGTGCACTTTTTGTATCTGGGCTTTCACTTTAGCACCATTCGGCAGTGAGGCGGAACTAAGCGAGTGAGAGTTGATTGGCATTATTTTAGCATGGTCTCACCCATTCCTTCAGTTTCCCTGGCCAGGTTTTGCATTTGCAGATCCTCTTGCTTTTTTGCTTGCTTCCCCCTCCTCCCCGACACAGACACTGAGACACATGTGCACCACCCCAACTGCCTCTGTTGAGTGCTCTTTTAGGGAGGGAGTTTGGGGAAGGGTCAGATGGGGTAGTGATGCCCATGTCTCTGAAATGTGTCACAATTTCATTAAACGTGAAATCTGTGCGTGCTGTGTAGTTGTCATCCATCCTGTTGTAATTGGAATATGTTTGGATTGACTACATGCTCAAATTATTACTAATCTATTTTCACAACAGCTGTGAATGCGCTGTGGCATATTTGTTTGAGTACTTAACCTAGCCATTTGATTATGTGCCAGATCCCTGTCCAAATCCAGTGATGATCGTTGCATTCTTAATACCCTTACCTGCTGAAGAGGATGATGTCTAGCAGCGAATTGTGTTTCAGAAATACAAATGCAGTCAAATCTATATCTGCATCATTGGTTAAAAACTTCTGATATCAGTTTTCAAGTTTAGTTGACAGAGCAAATAGACTTTTGCTTTTGAACGAGTAAATATTTCATTTGTTATCACATGGTAGTATGGAAGGATTAATTATTGTAGGGTTTGATGCACATACCATGTGATTTGTTCAGGCTAAATATTAATGGTGCCATACGTATGTGGGAAGCCATTTAGGTCCTCTTTTTTTAGTTTATTGCTTTTCCCACTGGAGTTCTTCTGACCCTTCTGAAATGTTGGATCAACCTGATTTGACTTTGCTCTGTGACTTGAAAGCATTGTTTCCCTTTGTTTTCAACAGAAGTGATTTGTAGAGTCCAAATGTCTGGAATTAAAGGAATTGAAGCCTACTTCTCCCACACCAATCTTTGAGCCTTGTGTTCACCCCTCAATTTTTATTTTACCCTATACCAATTTATTTGTGGTTCAGTTAATGCAGAGATAATTTCCCTTGATTCTGCCCTTTACTTTCATTCTTGCCTGCTTATACTCTTATTAGAATCACCACTCACTTCTTTCTATGTCACTAGTATCATGGAACCTCTTTTTCTCTCTCTTTTCCGTGCTCACTGACCAATTCAGGAGACCCTATTCTAACATAGGTGTTCACTTCCTGGAGCAAAGTGCCCGGGAAACATTTCCTTTCTCTCTGTCTGTGTTTGTGGCTTAGTCTCTCGCTCACTTGAAGCCAAAGATTCTTGAGCTAGCTGGCTTACTGCAGGAATGTTTTTCTTTGACCATATGGCATCCAGAACACTCCAAATCCTACTGGCGCAGTATATTGTCTGTTGTGTTATTCTTCATGGGTTGATTAATTTATTATGTTTGTTTAATTTAGAATTAAATATTGTTGTGACTCAGGGATAGCAATCCAAAGCAGCCTAATTATCACTGGATTTGCAGTACAGTGAGCTGAAACATTTAATGCCACTCAAACTTGCTTAGTTCCTAATCAAATGTTACATAACAAAGCTTGAACACCAAGTTTATAGCTTAAACAAAAATTAATAATTTATTATTAAGAATGTAACTTTCACCGTACACATGACCAGCAAGGTAATGAAATTAATATTTAAAATCTAAACTCAATCTTCTTTGATCACAGCCGCCCTACTCTCTCATGATAGACAATTAAGGGATAACAAAGAAAATTGTAATTTGCCAGTTCAATAATTGAATACCAGGCTGCCTTGAAATCCTTAGTCAAACGTTGTACTAAAGTTACAGGACTAGGAGTACTCCTATAACTCTTTACTCAGTAGTAGGGGCGTTGAATAAAGCGCCTGCAACAGTAGTAGACTCTCCAACTTTAAGGGCATTTAAATAGTCATTGGATAAACATATGGATGAGAATGAAATAGTGCAGGTTAGATGAGCTTCAGATTGGTTTCACAGGTCAGTGCAACATTGAGGGCTGAAGGGCCTGTACTGCGCCGATATGTTCTATAGGAGTCTTGCTTGAATTTAGAAATCCAATCAATGCAAACTTCTTCCACAGACCTGTAGTGACTTTTACCTATTTCTTGCAGACTCTTTTCTTAAAATTTTTAACAAGAGAATGAGTGACAAATTAATAGAGTAAAACCAAAAACCTAGCCCAGTCTAGCAGCTTCCAAAGCAAAGACTGTCAAAATCAGGTCACTTCGTTTTCTTTCTTTCTTCAATATTCTGTGGGTGGCTAAGCAGCATTGGACCTCCCTTGATTGACCAATTCAATATCCAACCAACTGCCAAGTCCATCAGCATTGCAACATCACAGTGCTGAATTGTCTGCAGTGACGTTTGAATAGTGATTAACCTGCATTATTTTTTCCACACTAGTCCCAACAGCAAACATTAAAGCAAGCTGCTCTTCAAAGTTCACTTCTCAACTTAATCGTAGATCAAAACCCAAAAAAAGAAGTGATTGTGTTGGCAACAAGTTATACTATGGCTAGAAGTTTCACTGTGAATAATATGTTTCAAGTCAGAGGTAATTTATTAATGATTGTAAAATCATAAGTGAGGTACTCACTTGCTAATCAGCATCCTTGGTCCAGACATGGTCAGCTACTTCATCAGTGACCTTCCTTCCATCACTAGATCAGAAGTGTGGATGTTCATTACACAAAACAGAGATAGGGCAAGGGGGTGGGTCTGACTGTGATGCTCTTTGGAGGTTCGGTATGGAATTGATTGCTTCCACACTGTAGTGATTCTATGATTCAATTAATATTCAGCACCATTTGCAACTCTTCAAAAACTGAAGCAATCAGTGTCCAAAATAACTTGACTTGTCCCTTTTAGACTCAATTTTTAATTTATTTCCCAAAATGATTGGTCACAGACAGATGGTTGCTGCTCATTCTAATCAGGCCTCTCCATTGATCTCTCAATGTTTAATTCCCCCTCTTCTCCTCCTCCCCCCCCCCCCCTGCCGGGTTGACTGCATGCACATTCTCTCCATCGCTCTCATATTGTTTAGTGTATCGTCTCTCCATTGCTCTCGTGCTGTTTAACGCAGTCTCTCTGTCTATATTTATCAGGCTTTTTAATGCATTCTGTCTCCATTGCTCGTGTGCTGTTTAATATGTTCTCCATCATTCTTGCGCTGTTTAATTGACAAAGAAGTTTGGAGGATTTGAATGGGGTGATGTTCATTTACAGGTAATTATTTTCGTTTTGATTCGCTACTTAATGGTCTGTGAATAGAAATAGCTCTGCAATCCTATTTCATGGTGCTGAGGAAATTGCCATGCTATCTCTATTCCGTTTATTGTACACATTAAAGTTACTGCACTATGGAAATTACTCTAAGATGCACTCAAGATTTTTACAGGTCTTGGTATAAAATAATCTTGAATTTGTTTGTGCTGTCTAACTTTGCAAGAGATGCTTTGCCTTTTTTATAGTCAGGTTGCTAATGATGTGGAGTGTAAGTTTTCTCTATCATGCACTTATGTTAACAATTGCTATAAATGTAAAGAGTTTAATGGTGTTTGAGTTAAGTAACATTGAGAATAAAGGCAATATTGTTTAGAATGTTTCAACATATATCAAATGTTTTTGTCACACTAAATTTTCTTGAACATTCTTGGACTTTGAGTGTTACTTGTGTTTGCATCTTTGAGATATGTCCATAATAGTACTTAATCTCATCTCTTATTTATATATCTTGCAGTTCATCAAAAGAATGATGGAAATGGTTGGCATGTAGTGTACTAAGATATAAGCCCCCTCATTTATATTCAATGTACTGTTAATGGCATTAACCTACTAGAAACTGTGTGGTAATCTTCTCCATTCAACCTCATTAAAATTTATCTGTAGTGCCTCCTGCTTGATAAAGCAGCATAACATGTAAAGTTTTTAAGCAAATTTACTTAAAATATTCTGACTGTAATGACCAGATCAAGCAACTATGTCATCTTCATTCTACAATAATGGAACAATTTTTGTAATCTACACTGTTCTAGTGATTTTTACAGAGATTGATTCTTGATATGTTCCTTTTGCAACCATACAACTGCAATTTAATACTCAGTAGTCACATGCAATCCCAATGTATAAAAACCAAAAATCACATATATGGAGGGTTGTTGTGAAGCAGTGTATAAATTGGTTGAATCAACTAACTGGCTATTATTTCATATTAAAAATTGTGCAGAAATTTTGTGATTTCAAATAAATTTATTTGTGATCTTTAGTGATTGAAGATGTAAATATTTGCTTTAATTTTCATACAGAGGTGTCCCACAATAAAGGTGGAACAATTTAGTGAAATGGAGGCCACTAACTTCCATCACAAACTATGCATTATAGTTTCTATTTGTCATTGACTGAAGCAAGAAATGTCCTTTTGGTAGAGCCATTGCTAACCTCTCAAACAGGATAATAATCAGTGTTACATTACTTGAACTTAAGTACTTCAATCTGTCTATGCAGAAAGAGGAGGTAATTTGTGTGTGTCTGTATGTACATGAAGCTACACTAGCTGTCTGCTTCAAGGAGGACATTCAGACCATGGGTGCATTCTTGTATTGCCAAATTTTCATCTCAAAATATCAGCATTTCCAAGACTGAGATTGTTCCACCCAGCACCAACCACATGTGGAGAAGTGTCAGATGGATGCAGATTTAAAAGACATTTGAACAGATACATGAATAAGAGAGATTTTGAGGGAAATGGGCCAAACGCAGGCAAATGGGAGTAGTTTAGATTAGGAAGTGTGATTGGCATGGATGAGTTGTACTGAAGGATCTGTTTCCATAGTCTGACTCTGATTCTATGTAATTATTGATAGCACCATCTTGAGGCTGTGTGAAAATGAGCACTTTTGATAGTATGCTTATAACAGATGCCACTATTGATGAAGGCATCTGTGCAAGCATCCAGAAAGTTGTTTTCTGCTTCTGGCTAGCTCCATTATTGTATCTGAAGCAGTTTGGTATTGATTTGGAAACTAAACTTTATCAGACATTGTCCTTGCCATCTTGCTGTAAGGAGTTATAGAAATCCAATTAAAGCTATAAAACAATTTCACAAGGGGCCTTCAGGTCCACCATGGGAATTGGATATCAAAACAAATTGTTAAACAGTGAGTTTCTTTATCATCTACAAAATTCAGATTAATTGGGTAATGCGTGTCTCCTGCAGAATCCCCAATGGGTGTTCAATGGGGCAATCGCAATAACCCACAGGTTAATTCCACTCACACTCTCACTCGTGTTTGCTTTTGTTCTTGCTTGCTTTATGGTCTGCTGGGACTGTGGTGACTTTGTCTTTTATATCAAGGCAAACAACATCAACATGGTTGATACAAGAGTCTTAGAAATGTCTGCATTCTAGACAGCCTCTTTTGAGAAAACAGAATAGCTAACTGGAGCATGTGGAGACCAGCATTGAAATTCAATTTTAGAATGGAGCTTCTACATGCTGAACATAAAGGCCAGAAATGTAGAGCTTCCACCAACAGTGTGAACTGCCAGTTTTGTTCATTCTAATTCTGCAATTGTTTCTGCAGCCATCAGAGGATCCACCAAAGATTATGCAATTATCCACATCTTGGTCGTGCTCTGAGTATTTACTCTGGCTGACTTTTGTAGGCAGCTGCCTGCCTAAATGTTTTACACTTACCTGAGCAATTCCCTCTTTATATTTTGTCAGATCAATGCTAAACTGAGCTTTCTCTAGTTTCATTAATAGGTTGTATAGGAAATCTGCTTGTTATGTTGAAATTCTGCATTCACTAGGAAAAATGTTGAATGTAAGTTGTCACGTTCTCTGTAGATGTTTAACCCCACTGTCAGTTGATTCAGTGCAGCCATTCTATTTCCCGATATAAAACATGCAAAGCAACCAAATAAAATGCATGCTCTGTTTACAATTGAAAATGCACATTGATATCATCTCTGTTAGAAAATGTAGCCAACAGGTTGGCATTATCCATAATTTGATGAGCTGCAACTTTACAATATCTAACTGGTTCAAGTTAAATCATCAGAGCATGTTTAAAGTAGCTTGTTTAGGAACACTTTCTGATGGCTGTTTCTGTTCATTCAAAGGCTCAGTGATTCAGTACGGTTATATCGTTTGCAGTAAAGGTTAACTGGAATAAAATGTATTTTAATGGTGCTCTGCTTATTTGCATCTCTTTTTACTGATAACCAAATATTTTGTTTCTTCTCCCTATGCTCTGGTCATTATTGTAGCTGTTTGTGGCAATTAACTCACCTTTTTCCTTCCTGTTGCCTTTCTGCCATTTGCAAGGCATATGTCAGGATTGCGATGGAATCCTTTGCTTGTCTGAACAACCACAGCTCTTAAAATATTCATGACATGACACCATTCAAGGTAAATCAGCCAACTTGATTGTACACGCCCTTCACTATTGACCCGGTGACACCCATATGTACCATCTGTAAAATGCACTGCATCAACTCACCCATGCTCCTTGCACAGCGCCTTTATAAACCTTTGACCTCTGCCAAAAGGGCAATAGGTAAATGAGAAAGCCATCACCTGAAAATTGTCCAAGCCATAACACCGTCCTGACTTGGACAAATGTTCCATATGTCGCTTGATCAATATCCTGGAATTCACTTTCTAACAGCTCTGAGTATATTGACACTCAAGAATAGCGGTCTGTCAGGAAGACAACTCCCCACTATCTTGTCCAGCTAATAAAATCTGGCCAGTGATGTCCACATCCAATGAATGAAAGGATTTTAAAAAAATCACTGGCATTGTTATCCGGGATCGACGTAACACTGGAGTAAAACATCAGTAAATCGATAATGCCTACTGCCTGAAACCATTGTCCAGGAGTGTAAACACCCATCTAGTTCATGGATGCCATTTAGGGCAACAGGTTACTTTAAAGACATTACTTCGTCTTTCCTCCTCATTCTGGCCTGCATGTGATTCCAGACCTGTGGCAATGAACGTTGTCCTTCAGTGCCTTGTGACATAGCGTAACAAGCCACTCCAATATATCAAGCTATTACAAAATGTAAGAAAAGGAATGAAAACAGATGGACAACACAGTATTGACCTAGGCATTGATAATGATGACAGGAAGGAAAAGCCTTGCCAGCTCAGTGAAATGCTTGTCACTTAACAGTTGGTTACTTTCCCCAAATGGTTGACTAATGGCACAGCATTGTTTGTCTGTATGATTCTGAGACAATGACTATGTCCCAGACCCCACCACCATCATCACTGGGGTATGCCTTATTCCACCAGCAGAATGCAGCCACCAAAGTTAGTGGAACAATAATGTATAGTCAGGAGGGAACACCCTCAACATTGGCTCCAGACTTCAGGCTGTCTCATGGCATCCAGTCAATCATGAGCAAAGACGACCACTGCTTAGCACCACATACTACTAGCTATCCCCCTCCACCGTCCTGCTGATGAATCAGTACTCCCCCATGTTTAACACCACTTTGGAAGTAGTTAGTGTGGCAAAGCCATAGAATTCCCCCAGGGTGGATGCTTTCAAAGTCCATCGTTGAGAGTGGCTTATTGCACCACAGCTGACCTGACTGAATCCTAAATATTAGAACTCTTGCTAATTTCTCATTTTTTTAAAACACTTGTATTCTTTGATCGGTTTTGGTTTGGAGCTTTGAACTAAGAACTAAAGATGACCTTTGGACTGTGGGTAACATTTTTTTTGAAGCGACAAGGTGTTGTTTGTTTGAGGCTAGGCCTGAAAGATAATCACAAGTTTGTTCTTGATCAAAGTGTTGCATAGATTCTTCGACACTGGTTCGGGAGTAATTTAACTAGATAGCAAATATTTGGCCATTAGCCAGGTGAGTGTCTGGTAATTGGTGCCAGCAAGTCTGGGCGATAGCATGATGGTGAAGCAAAGGGAGGGGCTGGAGAGTTTGAACTCCTTTGGATTATTCCTGAGAAAAAGAATTTGGCTGTTGACACAATAGCATCAGATTTGAATGTTCCCAGCCTGACCTTCCATTATCAGCCATTATAATTTCAGAGAATCAAAATTAAGTTGTAAGTATTGCTCAGTCTTCCCCAAAGTGAACTGAAAAGGTGGCCCTTTATGATGTCTACAGAAAATCAACCAAGAAATAATATGTAGTTGGTTCTGCTATAACAAGATAGTTCCATTCTCATCCAATACAGTGTTATAAGAAAATCACATGATAGCAGCACCATTTAAACTAATGTGGCTAGAATCATGTTATAACAAATGCTGCTTTAAAAGGTCATGCTTTAGAAAGAGTGTCCCCAAATCATCAATCATGTTATAGTGAATTCAAATTTATGAAGTGCAAATTTATAGCAGAACAACCTCTATGCCTGTGGAACAACACATTGTGAAAACAGTTTAAGTTATCTGACCAATTTAGTAATTTTCTTTTAATTATCCCTTAACTGTAATTGTCTGTTGTCTTTTCTGTGAAAACAAAGGTTGTTGGGTTTACATCATAGAGATCAATTAGATTGCTTTTAATTTTGCTCTGCCAAAGTTACTGTACCATTAATAAATTAAGGCATTTGTTTACGTTACAAACCCAGTGTTTAGAATTGGTTAATTGCAAAGTCTGAGATTCGTTACTCAAAAACTCAGCTTTGGAACCATTGGGGTCAATTTTGTGCGTCTTGTGAAGATTTTAATTTTACTGTATTGCAAACAGGAAGCCTGATTTGGTTCAGCTGCCTCTGTTGTAAAACAAAACACGTTTGCTCATTTTGGGTTTATGGCAGATGTTGTGGAAACCATTTAAGAGGGAAAATCGTACTTGACTTCATCTTGCCAGTCTGTGTTACAGATATATCTGCGCATGTCAGTTTTGGTAGGAATGACTTTGTGGAGACTGAGACCCATGTCTACATTAAGGGTATTCTCCTTTGTGCTATGTGGTACCACCATGATGCAAAATGGATTAGATTTAAAACAAATTAATCAGCTCCCACTTAGATACTCTTGAGATTACTACCTTTAGATTAATATTCAACTGCAACGTTCAGGCTTTCCTCTGAAGCCCAGTTCACTCTTTCTTTCACATGCCTGTCTTGAGGTCCTTGGTTCACTTGATCCTCTGGCCAAATAGTTTGTTTGGGAGTTGTTCAGACTTATCAGGCCTGTCAAACTTTATTTAAATTGGAATGGGCAAACTTTAATCTTTTTCTAATGGGGTGAGTGCATGTCTATCACAAGTACAGCAACTTTACACCATTCCATTTATTGCAATGCTGAGTTTGAGAAATTGCACATGAAGTAGCTTGAGTAGGGCAAGTCTGATGGCCTTTAATTGCATACCTTATGAGTAGTTGCTCATGCCATAAGTAGTTGCTTACCAGTTTGCACACGAGTAATTCACTCAGGTTTACCTTTTCCATCCATTTGTTAAATGTAAAATCCAAGCTATCTTGCCCAATGTTTGGGAATGATTTAAAGCATATTGCTCTGTTGCTCAACCTCTGATAGTTTTACTTGGGTATTTTGAGAATCTGAAGGTCTGTTCTTCATTGCTATATTTACTTGTAACAGTTTTTTCTTGAAAATTGAGAAACCTCAACTCCCCAGCCCAGTAATCCAAATATGTTAAACAGTACATTTGCCAAAATACCTCTTAACCTGCCATGGGGTGGTGGAAAAGATAAGTTTCAGTGATAACTGATATCAGATTTCCCATTATAATGTAAATCAAAATCATGAATTTGGTGTTACGACAATGATTTGCTACTGACATGCCATTGTTATATCTTTGGTTATGTCCTTGTTCCCAAGACTAATGAATGCATTTGTGATTGCTATAAAATAAGCTAAGTCATTTAAGCCAAGTGAAATAGGACAAAATTATCTCTTTTAAAAGTCCAATATTTGTTACTCATCCCCAATTGCCCTTGAGCTGAATGACCACCTTGGCCATTTCAGATTCCTGAAGAAGGGCATGTGCCCGAAACGTCGAATCTTCTGTTCCCTAGATGCTGCCTTGTTCCAGCAATAAAGTTTCAGCTTTGATCTCCAGCGTCTGCAGACCTCACTTTCTCCTCCAGTTGAGTCAACCACATTACTATTCTACTGGAGTCAGATGAGGTAAGCAGGGCAGATTTCCACCCCTCAAGGACCTTAGTGAACCAAATATGTATTTATCACAATGAGATAGAGAACCTTAAGCTTTAACTTTTTATCATTATTACTGTCTGTGGTTCTAATTCCTGCATCTTTCTGTCACATTTCAATTATTGTTTGCCTCTTCGACACCCTGCATCCCTATCTTTTTTTTTTGACACTTGCCTTCAATTAAAACCCTTACCCTGCTCCACATATTTTATAATCAAAACCATGTTTCAGAAGGATCACCAATTCTGCAATGAGTTTGCCTGATTGATACGATTGTGTTGTGTAAAAGTCATATTGAGATGACTAAGGTTTTTGCCTTTGAGAATTGTGTAAGCGCATATGTGTGAATGAGGAGAAAGTGTAATCAGTTGGTCCCCATGAACCTGCTTGCCCGTTGTTTTAAATTAAGGCTGATCTCACTGTTGACATTGACTCCATTTTCCTGTCTACCCTCTTGTGCCTTTTGATTATTTACTCAAACAAACGTCTCATTCAATGATTGTGCCTCTCTGGGGAAGATGAATTCCACAGAAAAACAGCCCTCACGTATAAAGTCTCATCCTCTTGGGCATTAAATAGGCGATGCCTTATTTTAAAATGGTGTCCCTAATTCTAATCCCTCCCACAAACAGCACATCCTCTCAATCTTGCATTTAAATAATTCTCGTTCTTTCAAACCCAAATGGATACTAGTCCAACATTTCTTAAGGCAACCACTTCATCCAGTGTGCTTTTTTTTGGTAAGATCTGTAGGTCATTTTAACAGAATGTGGCAGTTATAAACTGGTAAAGGTTTACATCAGTAGTGGTATTGTGATCTGAATGTGTTCTGATTCAGTTTCGTGAGTGCTGATTAGACTTGCTCGGTTTAGAATTTGAGAATTGTGGTTGGTTGCTGCTGATGGAGGTGATCTCAGCAAGTATACTTAACTGAAATAAATGCATGATGGTGCAGGTGAAGTGTTCTGTCAAAATGTGCATTGTTTTAAATGTAATGAGAGAAAATGGCTTAGTCTCAAAAATAAAGCATTGATTTCCAAACAATGGTGTGTTTTGTATTTGCCAGTAGAATACATGCAAATATAAATTTAGATCTTAGACCAAGGTATTAATTTATTATAGTGCCACCTCTTAATAATGTGACTCAAAACTTGATTTTTTAAAAAGCCATGACACTAATTTTTTTTTCACTTTCTAAGGTGTTTATGTAACCATAAGGGTAGTCAGGCAGGTGATTTGCTTTCCAGGCTTCTGCTAATATTTATCTAAAGCTTGTTGCTGGAAGGTGCATGAACAGTGCAGGTAACTCATCAGAAATTGTCACCCAGTGCTTGGGCTTGGTTTGTTGTTTTTCCTGCAATTGAGATGGAATAGATGAGTCCTAACTGGATGCAAGTCGATATGCTTCATTACCTTAACCTTGCTTAAAATAATATGTTGTGAAGTTTCTGGTTTGAATTTTAGAAGATGCTTAACATATATATGGTCTGATATTCAGTGACAATCATGTAAAAACAATCCGTTGAAACAACAGCTTGCATTTTGCTACACTTTCAACATCAAAACATTCCCCATGTCCTTCATAGATGAATAATTAGACAAAAATGGGAAGGAAGATTGAAGCTTATATTGTACAGAACAAAACTTTAGATATTTCATGAACTTTGCATTTGAAATAAATTTTACAAGTGTTGTCACTGTCGTAGGAGGACTTGAAAGGCTGAAACATTTATCTCTCAGGATAAGGTGAAGGCAGAGAACAAGAAAGAACAGTTGCAAGAATGAGTGGCTGGTATGGTTGTTTCTTTCATTTAGCAGATGAGTGTCACTGGTTGGACCAGCATTTATTACCTATTCCAAATTGTCCTTGAGATGGTGGTGAGCTGCCTTTTTGAATCACTGCAATCTGTTTGGCAGTACATCTACAACGCTATATTTAAACAATTAAACCAGGGCAACTGGACTCAACATGAACTCTTTTTTTTCTGTCCACAGATGCTGTCAGACCTGCTGAGTTTCTCCAGTTTGTTTGTTACACATCTACGATGTTATTAGGGAGGGAGTTCTAGGACTTTGCTCTAACAGCAGGGAAGGAGCGATGCTATAATTCCAAGTCAGGATGGTGAGTGACTTGGAGGGGAACTTGCAGGTGGTGGTATTCCCAAGCATCTGCTGCCCTTGTCCTTCTAGGTAGAAGTGGTTGTGGGTTCGGAAGGTGTTGTCTTAACAGCTATTGGTGAGTTACTGCAGTGCATTGTTGGATGGTATATGCTGCTTCTACTGAGTGTCAGTGTTGGAAGGAATCGATGTTCATAGAGGGGGAAGAGATCATAGAGAAAGGGAAGTGCAAGGTTATGGAAAGACTTAAATGCCAGGACGAAAATAGGACAATAAGTGACCAGGGTAAAGTAACAAGTAGAGTTGTATTGAATAGATTTTAATGCAGGATAGGATACGTGTGGCAGAATTTTGAATTAGCTGAAGTTTGTCGGTTGAAGTTAGCAGGCATGGATGAATTAAATGAGTAAAGATGAGTGTAACATGTAAAAGGACTTGTATGTTCAGGTCTGTGTAGAATAGCATGTTAAGATTGTTGACTTTTGTTTAACCTGAAATAGTTGCAGAGGAATAGTTTTGAATCTGTTCAGTGTAGTGAGGCCAGACAGTGGTTTCTGTTTTGCTGGAGGAAATTTTGGTTCATCTTGGACTGGGAAATCTTGGACTCTGTCCTATAGCTATCACCCCTCAATTTAAAGCAATGTCCCCTCATGCTAGCCATCACCGTCCGAAGAACAAGGATCTCACTGTCCATCCTATCTAACCCTCTGATTATCTTCTGTCTCAATTAAGTCACCTCTCAACCTCCTTCTTCTCAAACGAAAACAGCCTCAAGTCCCTCAGCCTTTCCTCATAAGACCTCCATACCAGGCAACATCCTAGTAAATCTTCTCTGAACCCTTTCCAAAGCTTGCATATCCTTCTTATAATGCAGTGACCAGAACTGTACACAATACTCCAAGTACAGTCGCACCAGAGTTTTGTGCAGCTGCAGCATGACCTCATGGCTCCGAAATTCAATCCCTCTAGCAATGCAAGCTAACACACCGTGTGTGTTCTTAACCCTATCAATCTGTATGGCAACTTTCAGGGATCTACGTATATGGACACCGAGATCTCTGTTCATCGACACTACCAAGAATCTCACCATTATCCCAGTACTCTTTGTTCCTGTTACTCCTTTCAAAGTGAACCACCTCACACTTTTCCACATTAAACTCAATTTGCTACCCCTCAGCCCAGCTCTGCAGCTTATCCATGTCCTCCTGTAACCTGCAACATCCTTCAGCACTATCCACAATTCCACCGACCTTAGTGTTATTGCAGATTTAATAACCCTTCCTTCTATGCCCTCATCCAGTTCATTTACATAAATGAAGAACGGCAGTGGCCCCAAAACCGATCCTTGCGGTGCACCACTAGTAACTGAATTCCAGGATGGACATTTCTGATCCAAATCGCTAAATCTCTCTTTTTCTCTTTCTCTCTTTTTCTCTCTCTTTTTCTCTCTATCCTCTCTCCCATCCTCTCTCCCATCCTCTCTCCCATCCTCTCTCCCATCCTCTCTCCCATCCTCTCTCCCATCCTCTCTCCCATCCTCTCTCCCATCCTCTCTCCCATCCTCTCTCCCATCCTCTCTCCCATCCTCTCTCCCATCCTCTCTCCCATCCTCTCTCCCATCCTCTCTCCCATCCTCTCTCCCATCCTCTCTCCCATCCTCTCTCCCATCCTCTCTCCCATCCTCTCTCCCATCCTCTCTCCCATCCTCTCTCCCATCCTCTCTCCCATCCTCTCTCCCATCCTCTCTCCCATCCTCTCTCCCATCCTCTCTCCCATCCTCTCTCCCATCCTCTCTCCCATCCTCTCTCCCATCCTCTCTCCCATCCTCTCTCCCATCCTCTCTCCCATCCTCTCTCCCATCCTCTCTCCCATCCTCTCTCCCATCCTCTCTCCCATCCTCTCTCCCATCCTCTCTCCCATCCTCTCTCCCATCCTCTCTCCCATCCTCTCTCCCATCCTCTCTCCCATCCTCTCTCCCATCCTCTCTCCCATCCTCTCTCCCATCCTCTCTCCCATCCTCTCTCCCATCCTCTCTCCCATCCTCTCTCCCATCCTCTCTCCCATCCTCTCTCCCATCCTCTCTCCCATCCTCTCTCCCATCCTCTCTCCCATCCTCTCTCCCATCCTCTCTCCCATCCTCTCTCCCATCCTCTCTCCCATCCTCTCTCCCATCCTCTCTCCCATCCTCTCTCCCATCCTCTCTCCCATCCTCTCTCCCATCCTCTCTCCCATCCTCTCTCCCATCCTCTCTCCCATCCTCTCTCCCATCCTCTCTCCCATCCTCTCTCCCATCCTCTCTCCCATCCTCTCTCCCATCCTCTCTCCCATCCTCTCTCCCATCCTCTCTCCCATCCTCTCTCCCATCCTCTCTCCCATCCTCTCTCCCATCCTCTCTCCCATCCTCTCTCCCATCCTCTCTCCCATCCTCTCTCCCATCCTCTCTCCCATCCTCTCTCCCATCCTCTCTCCCATCCTCTCTCCCATCCTCTCTCCCATCCTCTCTCCCATCCTCTCTCCCATCCTCTCTCCCATCCTCTCTCCCATCCTCTCTCCCATCCTCTCTCCCATCCTCTCTCCCATCCTCTCTCCCATCCTCTCTCCCATCCTCTCTCCCATCCTCTCTCCCATCCTCTCTCCCATCCTCTCTCCCATCCTCTCTCCCATCCTCTCTCCCATCCTCTCTCCCATCCTCTCTCCCATCCTCTCTCCCATCCTCTCTCCCATCCTCTCTCCCATCCTCTCTCCCATCCTCTCTCCCATCCTCTCTCCCATCCTCTCTCCCATCCTCTCTCCCATCCTCTCTCCCATCCTCTCTCCCATCCTCTCTCCCATCCTCTCTCCCATCCTCTCTCCCATCCTCTCTCCCATCCTCTCTCCCATCCTCTCTCCCATCCTCTCTCCCATCCTCTCTCCCATCCTCTCTCCCATCCTCTCTCCCATCCTCTCTCCCATCCTCTCTCCCATCCTCTCTCCCATCCTCTCTCCCATCCTCTCTCCCATCCTCTCTCCCATCCTCTCTCCCATCCTCTCTCCCATCCTCTCTCCCATCCTCTCTCCCATCCTCTCTCCCATCCTCTCTCCCATCCTCTCTCCCATCCTCTCTCCCATCCTCTCTCCCATCCTCTCTCCCATCCTCTCTCCCATCCTCTCTCCCATCCTCTCTCCCATCCTCTCTCCCATCCTCTCTCCCATCCTCTCTCCCATCCTCTCTCCCATCCTCTCTCCCATCCTCTCTCCCATCCTCTCTCCCATCCTCTCTCCCATCCTCTCTCCCATCCTCTCTCCCATCCTCTCTCCCATCCTCTCTCCCATCCTCTCTCCCATCCTCTCTCCCATCCTCTCTCCCATCCTCTCTCCCATCCTCTCTCCCATCCTCTCTCCCATCCTCTCTCCCATCCTCTCTCCCATCCTCTCTCCCATCCTCTCTCCCATCCTCTCTCCCATCCTCTCTCCCATCCTCTCTCCCATCCTCTCTCCCATCCTCTCTCCCATCCTCTCTCCCATCCTCTCTCCCATCCTCTCTCCCATCCTCTCTCCCATCCTCTCTCCCATCCTCTCTCCCATCCTCTCTCCCATCCTCTCTCCCATCCTCTCTCCCATCCTCTCTCCCATCCTCTCTCCCATCCTCTCTCCCATCCTCTCTCCCATCCTCTCTCCCATCCTCTCTCCCATCCTCTCTCCCATCCTCTCTCCCATCCTCTCTCCCATCCTCTCTCCCATCCTCTCTCCCATCCTCTCTCCCATCCTCTCTCCCATCCTCTCTCCCATCCTCTCTCCCATCCTCTCTCCCATCCTCTCTCCCATCCTCTCTCCCATCCTCTCTCCCATCCTCTCTCCCATCCTCTCTCCCATCCTCTCTCCCATCCTCTCTCCCATCCTCTCTCCCATCCTCTCTCCCATCCTCTCTCCCATCCTCTCTCCCATCCTCTCTCCCATCCTCTCTCCCATCCTCTCTCCCATCCTCTCTCCCATCCTCTCTCCCATCCTCTCTCCCATCCTCTCTCCCATCCTCTCTCCCATCCTCTCTCCCATCCTCTCTCCCATCCTCTCTCCCATCCTCTCTCCCATCCTCTCTCCCATCCTCTCTCCCATCCTCTCTCCCATCCTCTCTCCCATCCTCTCTCCCATCCTCTCTCCCATCCTCTCTCCCATCCTCTCTCCCATCCTCTCTCCCATCCTCTCTCCCATCCTCTCTCCCATCCTCTCTCCCATCCTCTCTCCCATCCTCTCTCCCATCCTCTCTCCCATCCTCTCTCCCATCCTCTCTCCCATCCTCTCTCCCATCCTCTCTCCCATCCTCTCTCCCATCCTCTCTCCCATCCTCTCTCCCATCCTCTCTCCCATCCTCTCTCCCATCCTCTCTCCCATCCTCTCTCCCATCCTCTCTCCATCACTAAAGTAAACATAACTGAATTGTAGTCTCTATTACAAATACTCTTCTACCTCCAAATCTAACACCCAGCCGGGTTAATTACCCAGTACCCAATTCAATGCGGCCTTGTCCGTTGTTGGCCTGTTGTATATACTGTCAGGAAATCCTCCTGCACACGAGACAAAAATTGACTCATCTAAGTATTCAAACTATAGTATTTTAGTCAATATTTGGAAAGTTAAAGTCCCCCATAGCTACCCTGTTACTTTTGCTCCTACCCAGAATTATCTTTGCTATCCTTTCCTCTACATCTCTGGAGCTATTTGGAGACCTATAGAAAAGTCCCAACAGGGTGATACCTCCTCCTTTCCTGTTTCTAACCTTAGCCCATACTACCTGAGTCGACAAGTCCTCAAACGTCTTTTCTGCCGCTGTAATATTGTCCTTGACTAACAAATGCTCCACCACCACCACCACCATCTCTGTTCTTGCTGAAACATCTAAATCCTGGAACCTGCAACAGCCATTCCTGTCCCTGCTCTATCCATGTCTCCGAAATGGCCACAACATCAAAGTCCCGGGTACCAATCTATGCTGCAAGTTTACCCACCTTATTCCAGATGCTCCTGGCATTGAAGTAAATACACTTCAAACCATCTCCATGCTTGCTGGTGCCCTCTTGTGACCTTGAAACCTTATTTCTGACTTCACTACACTCAACCTCCTGGACACTGAAACTACAATTTTGGTTCCCATCCCCCTGATGAATTAATTTAAATGCTCCCAAAGAGCATGAGCAAATTCCCCGCCTCAGGATATTCGTACCCGTCTTGTTCAGGCGTAGATCATCATGTTTGTAGGGGTCCCACCTACCCCAGAATGAGCTCCAATTATTCACGTATCTGGACCCCACCCCCCGCCCCGATCCCTCTAGCTGTGAATTCAACTCCTCTCTCCCTATTCTTCACCTTGCTGGCATGGGCAACAAACCAGAGACGACAACACTTTGTTCTCGCTCTCAGCTTCTACCCTAACTGCCTGAATTTCTGCCTCAAATTACCATCCCTTTTCTTACCAATGTCGTTGGTGCCTATATGGACCATGATTTGGGGCTGGTTCCCCTCTCCCTCAAGGATCCCGAACACATGATCCGAGACATCATGGACCCTGGCTCCTGGGAGGCCACACACCAACTGTGAGTCACTCTTGTTCCCACAGAACCTCCTATCTGTCCCCCTAACTATGGCGTCCCCAATAACTGATGCTCTGCTCATCTCCTCCCTTCCCTTCTGAGCAACAGTGTCAGACTCTATGCCAGAGACCTGTACCCAAGGCTTACCCCTGGTAAGTCATCCCCTCCAACAGAATCCAAAATGGTATACTCGTTATTGAGAGGAATGGCCACAGGTGATTCCTGCACTGCTTGTGGGTTCCCTTTTTGTACCCTGACTGTAACTCTGCTGCCTTTCTCTTGTATGTGAGATGTGACTACCTCCCTGTAACTCTCCTGTATAACTCTCTCTGTCTCCTGAATGATCTGAAGTTCCTCCAGCTCCAGTTTCCTAGTGCAGTTTTCGAGGAGCTGGACTTGGGTACTCTTCCTGCAGATACTTTCAGCAGGGGCATGAGTGGTGACCCTTACCCTCCCACATTGTGCAGGAGGAGCATTCAACTGCCTTAACCTCCATTCCCACTATTCTAAATTCCCACAGACGCTATTGAAAAATAAAGAATAAAAAAGACTGGTTACCTTACCAATCCGGTGCACAGACCTGATTTTGGTTAGAGGAGGAGGATGGGTGGAAGACACTATCTAAGTAGTATTTCGTTTAACACAACCACCCAAATATTTTACTTCACTTACTCAGCAGTCCGTGTCTGCTCCTGCCTATTCATGAAGTAAGTTTTTTAAATTAGTGACTCTCCTTCCTGGCAGCTCCCTGGTCAACGCTCCCACTTTTCCTGCTGCCGAAACAAAAATGAAGAGTCCCAATACTCAAGGTGTGTTTTTAAATCCATGTCAGTTGTGGGTCCCACATTCAGTTCAGTGTGAGTAATACAGCCATTCAATGAACCACACAGTAAAATTGAAGAAAACCTGCATGAACTAAGACACAGAAGCTCATTGATATCACAGTAAAATCTCTCCTGGTGCATGCACAATATGTCTGCATCAGTGCAGCACAGTACAGACCACATTTAAAATGGTTGTCTGCATGTTGTGTGGCATTTTCTATTCCCATATCAATACTGCTACTGAGCTCAGTTTCAAGAATATCAGTTTATCTTGTGCTCATGTCTTACACATGCTCCTATAAATGAGTTAAGTGGATGACTTGTGTGACAATCATGAGGACATTCATGAAGGGAACCCAGGTTTCAATATTGCGTTGATCTAATTAGGTGCTAAAATAGAGGAATATGGAATGATGGGATGTTATGTTATGAATGAATTTGAAAACATATTAAGATAAAGATGGAACAATCCTTAAAATTAACACTGAGAAAGTGAGGACTGCAGATTCTGGAGATCAGAGTCAAAAAGTGTGGCGCTGGAAAAACAGTGCAAGTCAGGCAGCGTTCGATCAGGAATGTGAGGGTGGAGGATTAAGAGCTTATGTTCGAAATATTGACTCTCCTACTCCTTAGATGTTGCCTGATTAGTTGTACTTTTCCAGCACCAGACTTTTTGACTGATTAAAATTAACACACTGACTTACTGTCAGCAAGTTCATGCTCTTGGAGCATAGTATTTGTTTTAGTGCCATTGTTTCTTGCTTGCATGTCTGTCGCTCTTGTCCACTGTTCAATTTGACTGCATATCACGTTTTGAATGCATATCACGTTTTGAATAATAACTTGCCATTCAGCTCACGTACAATATATCTTCTTTGAACTCTTTCTTGTTAATTATGTTATGCACCTTCTAAATTGATGTGATAAGTATGGTTTCCTGGTGGCAGGCTGCAGCTAGATTATCAATAAAATCCATCAGGAGCATGTTGACTGATTTCCCCACTGTAATGCATTTGCACTTGCAACCTTTTTCAGTGGAACAGCATATCGGACAGTAATCTCAATTTGTGGTTGATGCTTATAGTCTCTGAGGTTAACAATATCAGCCTAATAACTTTGTTCAAGACGATTATTGCTGTCGTGTACTAAATGCCTATGGTTGTTTCTGAAAGATTGTTCAATAAACAGCATGAATGTTACAAGTTCTGAAGAATTGGTTAACAGCATGGAAGGCATTCTGCTGGAGAACAAAAATATTTCTTAATCTACATTTTTTTTGGCAAGTGGTGAGGAAGAGCTATGTAACAACCTCCTAAGAGAGAGTGCAGTTGTTGGAGAGAAATATGTTTTGTGCAATGGATTTGGTAACACCCAAAGGGGTAGGTTTAATATTATACTATATTCTTTGTTTGATTTTAGGGACTGGTGAAAGTGGCAAAAGCACATTCATCAAGCAAATGAGAATCATCCATGGTGATGGCTATTCCGATGAAGACAGAAAGAACTTCACAAAGCTCGTATTTCAGAACATTTTCACTGCAATGCAAGCAATGATAAGAGCTATGGACACACTCCGTGTACAATACAAGAATGAACAAAACATGGTATGTTTTTGTGATGTGTGCAAAGTGTATCTTTGAAATAAAAGACGGTTTGTGAAGGTTTGTAGCTCAGGTTGAGGTTTAGGGTGTAGGTTTGCTCGCTGAGCTGTAGGTTTGTTATCCAGACGTTTCATTACCTGGCTACGTAACATCATCAGTGGCGACCTCCAAGTGAAGCGAAGCTGTTGTCTCCTGCTTTCTATTTATATCTTTCTCCTGGATGGGGTTCCTGGGGTTTGTGGTGATGTCATTTCCTGTTCATTTTCTGAGGGGTTGATAGATGGCATCTAGATCTATGTGTTTGTTTATGGCGTTGTGGTTGGAGTGCCAGGCCTCGAGGGATTCTCTGGCATGTCTTTGCTTAGCCTGTCCCAGGATAGATGTGTTGTCCCAGTCAAAGTGGTGGTTTTTTTCTTCCGTGTGGCGATAGCCACAAAAAGACACGACTCCCTCTCCCTCATAGCCCTACACACGGAAGAAAAAAACCACCATTTCGACTGGGACAACACATCTATCCTGGGACAGGCTAAGCAAAGACATGCCAGAGAATTCCTAGAGGTCTGGCACTCCAACCACAACACCATAAACAAACACATAGATCTGGATGCCATCTATCAACCCCTCAGAAAACGAACAGGAAATTACATCACCACAAACCCCAGGAACCCCATCCAGGAGAAAGATATAAATAGAAAGCAGGAGACAACAGCTTCGCTTCACTTGGAGGTCGCCACTGATGATGTTACCTAGCCAGGTAATGAAATGTCTGGATATCAAACCTACAGCTCAGCGAGCAAACCTACACCCTAACGTTTGTAGGATTGTTTTTTCATGTGAGCAAGGATTTTGAGTCAGATGATCAGTTACAGTAAAATTACTATGTTCGCATTGCCTTACTTCACGAAAGCAATCATTCAACAATACTTGCCATGCATCAAAAACCTGCCTGGCATAAAAGTGCACATTGCACATGTACTGTACATATGCAGCTTGACATGTTTGTCATGTGCTTAGAAATTAATGATTGCAGCTGTCTCTCAGAACCCATCCCCTTTGCCAGGACTTTATTGCAACAATTTTGATATGTTTGAATTGTGAGGTCAAGCCACTAAATTTTTAAAATCAGTAATCCATGATTTAAATGTAAAGTATAATTCTCAAACTATCTCATTTACTTGTAAGTATTTTGCTGACACACCTTTGGCACCATTACAGTATCATCCCTAAATTCATCCAACAGCACTGTGCTGCTGTTGAAAAACAGGAGTCCAATTAAAAGTGTGGCCTAAAAACAGAATATCAATTATTTTCAAGCTAAATTATTGACATGCTAAATGTAAATCAAAATCAAGAAAACTATTTATCTGATCAAAAAGTGATACATGTCCGCAATGCTCAGTCTAAACAAATGTCTGAGACAAACAGCGTTTGTGACATTATTCTTTTAGATCAATTCTTTATTGTACAAATGCAGGAATGTATAACATGAAGAAATGTAAAAGAATTTCTCAGCATGTTCAATTCTATGGTCATGTCACCTGGACCACAGGCACCAGTTTAACAGAATGATGGATAACACTGTTTTTATGTTTATAGTAATCTTTCACACAATGCAGCCATAGGTAAAAGATGCAATAATAGCAATCTCTCACACTTGTATTGAGTAAGACCAATAATACTGACACTGGATAAGCTATGTAAATTTCTGATAGTTGCTAGCAACTTCAAAATGAACTTGGCAGGTTTCCCAATGTGGCCACCAGAGGGATTCTTTTGCTTTTAAAAAAGATCTTCATGGCTAACAGTTCTGTATGACTGGTTTAGTTCAGTCACTACTTGAGAGATAAGGTTGAGGTTGCACTTATTGATTGCCTTTTATTCTTAGACACATTCGCAAATGTCATTTTGTAGTTTTTCTGTCATTCTCCCAACTCTGCAAAAACAAATGCGTCCTTGTTTTATCTGTCTCAGTTTAACCAGGATCTCATTTCAGTAGTAAAACAAGCTTGAGCGGATAAATGGCCTACTTCTGTTCTTGAGTTCCATGTGGACTTAAGTAATTTTTTAACATTTATTCCTTCCGCTGCTAACATGATGCAACAATGCATCCAACTGGACTTATGTGCAACCTGAGCACATTTCGCCCAATCCCATTCCCATCAATTTTGATTGTTTGTTAGCCATTTAGGCTTTACATTCTGAAATTTCATTTCTGGACATGTCTGCCTTTCCAATATTCGCTTCATCCTTGAAGAGCCACCTGAAAACCTATCTGTTTGATAAGATTTTGGTTATGATCCTAACACCTATTCCTTTTTTCTTGGTACCCATTGTGTCCTATTGCAGCTCTGAATTGCTTTGGAAGATTTTTCTACTTTTAACCTCACAATGAAAATGGGAGAAAATAAGTATATGTTGGATTTACTATTTGTTGAGCATTATTTCAAATTGCAAATCTATTTGTTTATGATCAAATGTCTTAAAAATGTCATCTAAACTCAATCACCTGCGACAGAAAACTTTCCTAAAATGATTGCTCATCTTGTTTGATTTCATGTATGTTACACATTCATAAATGAGCAAATTACAACTGCCGTATACAAGTAAATAGCTACATTATTTTCAGCTTAACCAACAGAAATGTTTAATTTAAAACACAATTTGGGAATTTATAATGAAAATTGGTATAACTTAGTTGAATGCTCTTCACAATGTACTATCGATCAGTCATCTAACAAAAAGAAAAGGTCCATATGTTCTGCTCAGATTGCATACATTTTCTGTTGCCAATTAGGATAATACTCATTAAAAGGAATTTTAATATATCATCAATTAAAATGCCAAAAATGAGAACCCAAACTTGCATGTCATTTTCCCATTTTGAGAAAGGTAACACTGAGAAGTGAATATCTTTTATTCCGTCATGGGACCATGGGCATTGGATAAGCTAGCATTTGGCGATCGTCAGTAGGATTTGGAGTCAGGTGCGAGGTACTTCTTTCAGACTTTGCAGCTGTTAATCTGTTCTTTGGACTAACCATATAAAATGCAGTGGCTCTTCCAATCTGTTGTCAGTGGTAAGCCCCGATTGATATGGATCATGGGGAATTCAGCAATGGTAATGCCATTAATTGCCAAGAGATGATGGTCACTGGCACTTGTGTGGCTAATGACATGTGAGTCACTTTTTAGCCCAAGCCTGAATGTTGTCCATGTCCTTTTGCATTTAGACATAGCTGCCTTGGAATTTGTGTTGAATATCATTGGAGTTGTCATCAAGAAACCACCCTGCTTCTGATTTTTGAGGTGGTAGGAAGGTTGTAGATGAAGCGGCTGAAGTTAGTTAAGTCTCGGACATTATCCTGAGGAACTCTTGCAGTAGTGTTCTGGGAACTGAGGTGATTGACCTCCAACAGCTGCAACCATCTTCCTTTGTTCTAGCTATGGCTCCAATCAGCAGAGAGCTTTTGCCCAATTTACATTGATGCAAGTTTTCACAGACTACTTGGTGCCACATTTGGCCAAATATTGCCTTGGTGTTACAATCAGTCTCAACACAGGTGAAAGATCTGAACTCCAGAAGTGAACTAAGACTTTGTAGCTGAATGGCCCTGGCAGAACCCAAACTGATTTTTGTTGCTGAGTTTGTGCGCCTTGACAGGATTGTTATTAACATTTTCTATCACTTTGCTGATGATTGAGCGTAGATTGATGGAATGGTAGTTGGTGAGATTGGATTTGTCCTGTTTGTGAAGAAGACGTATTGACCCGGCTTTATGGATAGGAACCCAGGTGCCAGCGTTGTAGCTAAACTTGAACAGCTTTGTTGGAGCAAGCGTTAGTTTTATTCATCAAACCTGACTCTTAACATCCTTTCAGCAGTCTGGTTGCAAACTAAATTTTGTATTTTAGAATAATTCAAATTGTTTACTTTGAATTACATTTCCACTGCATAAAATGCAAAGTGCAGTAGAAGTAAATTGCACTGAACTATCTGTAGTTTTATAAGTTGAATGATTTTAGTCACTGTAATCTAGAATTTACAGTGAATAGTATGTGCACGGGACAGCAGAACACTTCTCCTATTTTTGTTCAGTGTCTTCATTGGTTCTGCTCTTCAGCAATACGCAGCTCAAAAATTGTTTCCACTCAGATTTTTAATGCAGCGTCTGAAGTAATTTTCTTTTCAAATGAAGCCTGTTTGAAATGGTTATGGTGGGAATTGTCCATGTGTTAGTGTATTCATCAGCTGCTTGGCCTCATTTTGGAAATGTGTAGCACTCGAATGAAAATGAGCTGATTACGCACCAGTAAATATGTACAGTTATAGTTTCCTTAATGTTATCAATTTTTTTCACATTTAATAAACATTGTCTTCTGATCAAAATTTTAGTTCTATTGGAGATAGGATTTTGACAAATTCTGTGTGTTTAAGTCTGTATCGAAGGACATACATTTTTTGCTTTATTAATGAGTAATTGGCGACATTAACTAACAAATGTTAAACGTTTGCTGTATGTTTGCAGTCAATATTGTAAACTTAATCCACTATTACGTATTGCAGATTATTCATGGGCATTGTCTTCAAATTGTTTACATTTTTTTATTTTGCTTCCCCCAACGTCATACAAATTGTCATTGCTCTCATTTTTATTTATGATTTTGTTGCACACAAGTTAGTGGTTCTCGTTAACTCCATAACAGTGAAAAGATTTGAAAAGCAACAAATTATTTGAGATTATCTCAGGATGTTCAGGCAATTTCAGTATCCTATTAAAATTGGTAGAACCATAGTTTCCGTTATGCTTTTGTCGTTTACTTTATATTTAGGATGTAAGAATTGCTAGCATAGACAGCATTAATTGTGCATCCCTAATCCCTCTTTTTGAGTGTTCTGGTGGAGAGTAGCCTTTAACAGCTATAATCTTTCTGGTGTAGATCCACCTACACTGTTGTGAGGGTGTTTCAGGATTTTGACCCAGCAACAGTGAAAAATTAATTAGTCCCAAGTCAGGCTTGGAGAAAAACTTGCAGATATTAGTGGTGTCTTGATCTCCTGCTCTTGACATTTCAATGGTAGTGGGTTTGAGAGCTCTGTTGAAGGAGCCCTGATGAGTTCTAGCAGTGCATTTCGTAGGTGGTATACCATTACACGAATGATGTGTGGGCAGCCTAGTCACAGATGATCAGTTTTTTGAGTGTTTTTGATACATGATCTTCAAGGTAAGTGGAGAGTATTTCATCACATTCTAGTCATGTGTCTTGTAAGTGATAGGTAATCTCTGGGAAGTCGGGAGGTAAATTAACTGCCTCAGAATTCCCATCCTCTCCCTTGGTTTTAGAGTTGCAGTATTTATATAGCTAGTCCAGCTATGTTTCTGTCAATTGTTACCCCTAGAATATTGATGGTTCCTAATGTTTACATTATAAATTTCCATGAGCCAAATCTCTGAACCAATGCTCCTGGTTTGGGTGCCACCTTGAGGCAGGTGAGGTTTTAACTTTGAATTTCTATCACTTTTATGTATTGTTGGACTTCAGTAATTATTTACTGAAGAGGGATCTTGTCCTCAAGTGGTCTAAAAGTCGGGGGGGCGGGGAAAGGTGCTCTTAACATCATCTTTAAAGAAATTTAAATAAGAAATATAAGTCATATCAGTGACGCCATGCAATTCCTTTTTTAAAAAATAAGGCTTCTTTGACATTTCTTTTGTCACGTCCACTTGCCCCTCAGACTCTGGTCCCTGAAAAGTCTTGTTTGAAAATCAGTGCTTACGTGAGGTGTATGCTCTATTTCACTTGGTAAAAAATAAATTTTACTTTTGCTTCTGGTCTCCCTTCTGAATTTTTAATAAATTTTTGCCCTCTTCCCAAACTATTGTCCTTCTAGCTGTGCTCTGCAACGTACTTTCTAGCCAGCCCATCTGTACTGTGAAGTTTCTGCCTTGCTGGCGATCGTGCTCAGGATTTCAGAGCTTGAGGCTGGAGACACTGGAGAACCATAAGAGATTAGAGATTTTAGCATTCTAGGAGGTGGTCATCCAACAGGCAATGAGAGTTAGTGGATTGTAGATAAACATCTAAAAGACTAAGAAGCAAAACATGCGGGAGTCTGCAAATGTGTGTGTCATTCAGGCCTGTGCGTGACTTTGGAGACTGATGTGACTGGTGATACCTCGAAGTAGTGCTGACCATGGTACCATTTGGAAAGGACTGGAAGGACACTGGAAGGAGCAGCAAAGAGTAGAAATGTACTTGTCAGGAGGACGGTTGGCTATTTTCATAACTGCTTCTGTGAGTCCCACATTGTGTTGTGGTTCCCTCCTACTGAGGTAAAGAACATTACTGAGAAGATGCAGAATGCTTTTCAGGTAAAAAGAGTTTTCCAGAAATTATGGTACATGTCAGTTATAATGCAAAGTGCAGTTGAAGACCTGTGCGCAGATTTTTAGGAATTAGGGGAGAGAAGATAAAATGTTTTATACCTCTAGTAATCTTTCAATTACTTCCAGTTTCATGCACCAAAGCAAGTAGAAAAAAAAAGGCCAGGAGGATCAGTGTGACCTGAAACATGGTGTTGGAGAGGTTTCAAATTATTAGAAATGAGACCACAACTACTCATTTAATGACCTGGACAAAATAACTGAGGGTATTGTTGTTGTTTGCAGAGACATAAAGATAAGTGGAGGGACAGGTGTTGATGAAGCGGGGAGCCTACAGAAGGACTTGGGCATGCTAGGAAGTTTACAAAAGTGATCCCAGGGATGAAGGGCTTGTCTCATGAACAATTGAGGACTCTGCATTTGAATTAAATGTAGTTTAGAAGAATGAGGTGGGAATCTGGTGGAAACTTGCAGAATACTAAGGGGCCTGGATAGAGTGGACGTGGAGAAGGTGGTTGCACTAGTAGGAGAAACTAGGGCCCAAGGATACTGCCTCAGTGAAAGGCTGACCCTTTAGAACAGAGATGAGGAATTTCTTCAGCCAGAGGGTGGTTAATCTGGAATTTATTGCTACAGAGGGCTGTAGAGACCAAGTTATCATGTGTCGAAACAGAGTTTCTTGATCGATAAGAAAATCAAGGGTTACTAGGCGAAGGCAGGCCAATGGGGTTGAGAAATGTGATCAAATGGCAGAGCAGACTCAATGGGCTGAATGGCCTAATTCTGCTCCAGTATCATATCGTATCATTGTATTGTAACCTTGGACTGCTCAATAGAGAGCTTAGCTATATTTAATTAGCTAAATAACTGTCCATTGCTATAGTGACTTTGAATTTTTCTTCGTGTCAGTTGTCATAGCTGTCTGCCTGTGCAAGTTAGCCATGGTACATTTTGTCACTTGTTGCTGCCTTTATCTTAACCTTAGTGGCAAATGTGGAAAATGCTCCTTGTACATCAATACTGTGCTCCCATGAAAGCTGCTCGTGGTGGGAGCTCTGAAGAAATCTTTTCAAGTTTAAAGACTTCACCCTTTAGTTTACGCACACTCAACTTCATGAACTTTCCAACTACATTCACTGCTATTCACCCAGCATTTTTTTCGAATGAAAGGTCACAACATTAGCTGTTCCTCTCATTAGCTGCACAGTACTGTGAAACATGCTAATCTTTATTCCAGAATATTGCTGCTCTTCTTTCACATTTCCTGCATCTGTAGTATGTTGAATTTGTAACATTTTGTTTGGAATATCTTCTGAATGAACTGTGACCTGGTTTTGTGAACTTTTAACTGCGAATGCGTACATAAGAGAAGAAATAGAAGCAGGAGTAGGGTATTTATGGTCCTTCAAGTTCTGTCTTCCATGCAATGAGATAGCTGAATTGTCCACTTCAATACCATTTCCCTGAACTATCCCCATTTGCCTTAATGTACTTTATATATAGAAAACTATTGGCTTTGCTGTTAAATTCTCAATGACTGAATTTCCTCAGCTCTCTGGGTCAGAGAATTCCCAAGATTGACTACCCAGTGAAGAAAGTCCTCATGTCAGGCCTGTAGTTTATTCTAAGGACATATCCTCATTACAAGACCTCCCGGTCAGGGCAACATCCACCCATATATGTTGATCTTTGTAAGAATGTTTTGTTTAAGAGGGATCGTATCTTGCTATTAAACTCGAGAGAGTGTCCCAGTCTATTTAATCATAGGACAAGCCCTCCATTCTAGGAATTTGCTTGGTTAACTTCCAATGCTCTGCTTCTATGCCAACAATATCTTGCCTTGGATAAAGAGGCCAGAACTATCCACAGTACTCCAGATGTGGTCTCTGAGGTCCCATGTAATTGGTGTGAAATTTTACTTTTGAGTGTTTAATTCAGTTCTAAATTCAAATTCACTTGTATTAAAATACCATCTGCTTTGCTTGCTGTACCTACGTATTAAGTTTCAGTGAAGGTTCAGTCTTTTGCCATTTTTAAAAAAAAAATTGCATTTCTGTTTTTGTAGATAAGTGGATAACTTCTCATTTCTCCATATGCTACTCCATAATGCTGCATTATTGCCTACTCACTTTGCCTCTCTAATTCCCCTTGAAGTACCTTTGCATGCACTCCACAACACCCACTGACTCTCTCCCAGTTTTGTGACATCTGTATGAGAGATGTTTTAAGGGTCAAAACTTTGTGCTTCATTAATGACGTTATGAGTTTTTTCTGAGTAAACATCAGTTCCAAGAAGACATAAAGAATAAGAACAGGAGTAGGCCATTTGGCTTCTCGAGACGACTCCTCCATTCAGTAGGATTGTGACCGATCCAAGTCTCCGCGTATCCACTTTCCTGCCCTTTCCCTGTGATCCTTGTTCCTCGTACTGATCAAGAACTAACTTTCCCAGCCTTAAGCAGACCCAAGAAATGTAATCTCACACCTCTCCGGCAAGGAGTTCCAAAGACACTCAATCCCTACGCCCATGCAATGTCTTTCCACCGACACATTCATCAAATATTATCCTGCCTTGAGTGAGATAATCTGTGCATGAAGAGTATAAATTGATTTGAGATTTTGAGTGGCTTGTTAAAACTCTTTGTAAAGACACAAGTGCATTTTTAACAGTTTTTTATTCTTCAATGTTTATCAAGAAAGCTAGTTTCTGTTTTTGAATAAATTCATGTTAATTCTCTATATTAGCGGAATGTTTTATGTCTATCTTTATTGATTTGAAGTTATACAGATCAGAAGCATTTAGTTCCTAATATGTAGGGAAAGTGCATTTTAATGCAGCACTGGTGCTTTAAACATAAAACACAGGTTGGCTTTTACCCTTTCGAGAATAAAGGAATTTTGCCAGTACAGGGTATTCATTCTTAAATTGTACAATACCAGTTATCAACAATAGATGATTTTGTTTTTTGTGACCAGATGTTTCGAACTTCTTCCCTCCCCCTACTCTACATTAATAATGTGCAACAATGGATTAGTTTTCTGCACAAATGTTCTGAAAGAAAAAAACATACAGATTTTCTCAAATATAATCAATTGAAACCTCAGGATCTTTTCAATTGAATTGAAACGGATCCTCAGATTTATATTAGTTAATAGCTTTAAAATTTACAGCATCTTTGTAAGTGTTCAATTTGGAATTCATCCTTACAGTGAATTCATAGCTATGTATGGATAAGCATGCATGATGCAGTAAAAGTCACAATTTCCTGATTGCTCAACTCGTTTAACCGTTTATTCGCCAAGTCCTTCAGGAAAGTTCACAACATCAGTGAATCACTCGCTCTGAGTTAACTGATCACAGCAAGGTCTCAATTTGAGTTTGGGCATCTGCTTTCATTATTTGATAAAGTCCCGCTTATGTAGAAACCCACAGAATTGAGGGCAAATTACTGACATGGTGGGAAATTGCTTGAGTGGCAAGCAACAGAGTAGGAATATTGAGTAGTACTCACATTGGCAGGATGTGACCAGTGGTGCCCCACAAAGATCTCAATTAAGACCTCAGTTATTTACTTATTTATTAATGACTTGCATAATGGCATAGAAAGTCTTCTATCCAAATTGTTAATGACAGGTGGTGTTGTCGATGATAGCATAAAGTTATAAAGGTGTATTGATAAACTTACAATGGACAAAACTGTGGCAGATGAAGTTCAATGTAAGCAAATATGAGGTTATTCATTTCTGATTGAAGGAGGATGTATCAGGGTATTTTCCAATGGTATGAAGTAGATGCCCAAAGAGACTTGGGAGTTCAGATGCAGAGACCTTTAAAGCATCTATGTGCAGAAAATAATCAACAATGCTAAAAAAAACTGGTCTATGTATCTAGAAGTCTAGAGTAGAAGGGGTGCAGAGCTAGGCTGCAGTTATACAAAACCTTAGTTAGACCCTGCCTTGGAGTTCAGTTGGCAGCTCTGGGCACTGCACTTTAGGAAAGTATTGGCTTTGGTGAAAGTACAGTTTCGGCTTACAGAAAGGATACCTGGACTTTAGACTTTAGAAAAGCAGGACGTCCAAGGTGGTTATCTCCAGTTTGCTTCCAGTTCCTTGGGCTAGTGTGGCCAGAAACAGGGAGATAATGGACTTGAACGTGTGGTTGGGGAACTGGTGCAGGAAGCAAGGATTTAAGTTCTTGGATCACTGGGGTATATTTTGTGGTAAGCATAAATTCTACAAGAGAGATGGCTTGCCCCTTAATAGGTTAGGGACCAGCATTCTGGCAGGCAGGTGTTCTACTGCAACACCACTACATTTAAACTAAGTAGTGGGGGGGAGGGGACAAGCTGGATGTTTAAAAAGGAAATTGAAGGGAAAGTTAGAACAAGAGAAGTCAAGAAAGACAACTGTATCAATGAGGCAGAAAACTCGGAAAGGCATCATGCTGTAAGGTTGAGTGAAATAAGGGTTGATGGGAAGGGTGAGAGCAGTAACAAATTAAAAATACTATACATGCATGCACGAAGCATTAGACATAAGATGGATGAGCTTGAGGCTCTTGGAAATTGGCAGATACGATATTGTGGGGATAACTGAGACGTGGCTTCAAGTTCAAGTGGACAGGGCCTGGGAAATGAATATTCAAGGCTACTCGTGCTATCGTAAGGACAGACTGACGGGCAGAGGGGGTGGGGTAGCCTTGTTGGTAAGGGAGGATATTCACTCCCTTGCGCGGGGGGACCTAGAGTCAGGGGATGTAGAGTCAGTGTGGATAGAGCTTCGAAATACTAAGGGTAAAAAGACCCTCTTGGGAGTCATCTACAGGCCCCCAAACAGTAGTCTGGATGTGGGATGTGTTAAATCAGGAGCTGAAATTGGCCTGTCGCAAAGATGTCACTACAGTTGTTATGGGGGATTTTTACATGCAGGTAGACTGGGAGAATCAGGATGGTATTGGGCCTCAAGAAAGAGACTTTGTGGAGTGCCTCAGAGATGGATTCTTAGAGCAGCTGGTGCTGGAGCCGACCAGGGAGAAGGCAATTCTGGATCTGGTATTGTGTAACGAACCAGAATTGGTCAGAGACCTCTAAGTGAAGGAGCCATTGGGAAGTAGTGACCAAAATACAATAAGCTTCAACCTGCAATTTGAGAGGGAGAGGATACAGTCGGAAGTGACAGTACTTCTGTTGAATAAAGGGAATTATGGAGCTGAGGGAGGAGCTGGCCAAAGTTCAGTGGTGCAATACCTTAGCAGGGATGACCGTGGAGGAACAATGGCAGATATTTCTGTGTATAATGCAGAAGTTGCAGGATCAGTTCATTCCTAAAAGGAAGAAAGATCCCAGGAGGAGGCATAGGCGGCCATGGCTGATGAGGGAAGTAAAGAAACATATAAAGTTAAAAGAGAAAAAGTATAACATAGCTAAGATAAGTGGGAAAACTGAGGACTGGGAAGCTTTTAAAGAGCAACAGAGGATTACTAAGAAGGAAATACGCAGAGGAAAAATGAGGTACGAAGGTAAACTGGCCAAGAATATTAAGGAGGATAGTAAAAGCTTTTTTAGGTATGTGCAAGGCAAAAAAATGGTTAGGACAAAAATTGGGCCCTTGAAGACAGAAACAGGGGAATATATTACTAGGAACAAAGAAATAGCAGAGGAATTAAAAGGGTACTTCAGATCTGTGTTCACTGGAGAAGACACAAGCAATCTCCCTGAGGTAACAGTGGCTGAAGGACCTGAAAT
>NC_057711.1:78103370-78179044 GCF_004010195.1 Chiloscyllium plagiosum | reverse complement strand
CTGATGGGTGAGTGTCGAACCAGAGGACACAGCTTAAAAATACGGGGTAGACCATTTAGGACAGAGCTCAGGAGAAACTTATTCACCCAGAGAGTGGTGGCTGTGTGGAATGCTCTGCCCCAGAGGGCAGTGGAGGCCCAGTCTCTGGATTCATTTAAGAAAGAGTTGGATAGAGCTCTCAAGGATAGTGGAATCAAGGGTTATGGAGATAAGGCAGGAACAGGATACTGATTAGGAATGATCAGCCATGATTATATTGAATGGCGGTGCAGGCTCGAAGGGCTGAATGGCCTACTCCTGCACCTATTGTCTATTGAGAGATTACATAAATTAGACCTGTTTTCTCCAGAATTTAGAAGGTTAAGGTGTGATCTGATCCAAGTCTTCAAGATACTAACTGGAAAAGACAAGTTAGGGATTCTAGAACTGAAAGCATTTGAGAATTAGTTTGTTCAGGAGAGGTGTTAGGAAGCACTTCAATGCAGAAAGGCTGGTAGATGTTTGGAATTCTTTTCCTTAAATGACAGTAGGTGAAGGATCAGTTGTTAATTTTAAATCTGAGAATTTTTTGTTCAGTAAAGATATTAAGGGATATGGGCCAAAGGCAATTCATCAGGAAATAGGCCACAGATCAGTTATAATCTAATTGAATGGCCTACTTCTGTTCCTATTTGAGTGCTGGTATACATGGAAGGATGCAATTTCACTTGATTAAGATTCTGTTCTTGTGGAGACGTTAAGAGTGGTCATAGATGTGCACTCAAATTGGTAGCATGTTATTGGTGTTATCCCTTTAGGTTCTATCCAGGCCTTCAGCTTTTCACTCTTTACACATGACATAACTGAAGGATTAGAGAACCCCGTGATTGTTGATATCAGTGAAGTTACTTATCTAGAAGTTTGCAGATGTGAACAGAAGTTGCAAAGGACTTTGACCTATCAAATGAGTGGCTGATGGTGTTGTGTATGGAGAAATGAGGTCACTTTTTTCAGAGAGATAAGTCATTATATTTTTCAAATGGGTGAGCAGCTAGAGACTACACATCAGAGAAATTTACAACTTCAAATACAAAAATCATCAAATACTTATATGCAGATACAAAAATCATTTTAAAAGACTAACAATGCTGACATTTAACTTGAGGGAGAGAAAACTAATTGGTTATAGAAATATCTGTTTAGATCCCATTTAGAGTACTGTTGGATGTGGGCAATGCAGGATATGGTGGCTCTGGAGGCTATTCAGAGTTTCTTCAGTGATACCTGCGCTAAGATGATATAAAGTTTGAGAACAGCATCTGTAGATTAGGCATGTCTTTTTGGCTTTGATTTTTCTGTCAGCAGCAAAACAATGGCACTCTCCACTGACCTCAAAGCTAGATGTTTAAGTTATAATGATCTCTGACATGGATTTCTACTTTCCCAACACTGAACTTGGTGCTGGATCAAGGAAATCTCGAGGCCTGCAGCAATATTGTCATCGATCATAATCAGCAGCCAACTACTTTGAAGAATTCTTGTCGCCCGCAAGCTAGCCAGTCAATGCACTGAGTTTTACACTTAATTGAACATGTTACAGCGTGCATTAATTCAGTGAGTGATACATAATAGGATTAATGTAGTAACCGAAATGTCATAAATATTACTGAAAATAGAAGTATTACTGAACTTTTCAGCTTGCACTTATCTGGACAAATGCAAAATGGCAACTTTGAAATGATCACAGCGGAAAGGATATTGACTGGTTGGCTAGTTGATTCTGGCTGAGGCATTGCCATGGGCAAAGCAACAGGAACTACAGGTTCCTCATACTGCCAGGTAATTAAAACAAAAAGAGCAAGGTTTGAATGTATTACTGTTTTCAGAGAATGGGATTCTGCTTCTGGATGTATGTCATTTCTAGCAAGAGTAAGCAAACAACAATACAAGGTCAACTTGTGATCTTAAGTTGGTAATTTGTTTAGCTGTTAGCACACTACTGTTTAGGATGTGCTGCTCAGTTATGGAATGACATCAAACAGGCTAAGTTTTGTTTTGGGTTTTACAAGCCGGGCCAAACACACAGCCAGGGATGCACTAAAAACGGTATAACTCTCAGGCACCTATGTCCTCCTATTTCAAACATGCATTTGGAACCACTTCAATGTCAACTGATTGAGTTCATTGTTATAATCAGTAATTTTAATTGTTTTCAGGCTTGAGGAAACATGACTAGTGTCGTCTGTTAAATCAACAGAAAATCAGCAAAGTCATCACATTGTACTGGTTTGTATGGAATGTCTTTAAAAGTGTGTTGTTATCTCGCTTCCATATCAGTTGAAGCAGACACTCAGACACAGTATGGCTCTACCTTCATCTTTATTCCGAGCCCTGGAGAGAGCGCGATTGCCCATGTGCACAAAGACATGAGTTCTCAGTCATGCATCGAACAGCAGATTCTTGACGAATTATACCATCCCTTACAGGAAGCAGTATCCAAATAAGGAAACGTCTGTATTGATTGGGTGACCATTCCAATTAGCAAGCATCAACAGTAAAGATTAAGCCATCTGGCATTACACAATAGACATTCTTCACCTTGTTAAACCACTACCCTCACTTCCAGCACCTCATTCTTTAATACAAGTTCTTGTCTGGTCAAAGTCATGCTAGCTAAGCCTTTGTCAAGCAACCCTAAACTTAACTCTTTCCCTACCTGCTCATAACTTTTACACTTTCTCAGTTCTCCAAGTGAGTCAAAAAAGATGACGATCATGTGTATCAACTCCCTTGACTCGCCATATCAGCACTAAGGCACAAACAGTATTCAGCCCTGCACTTATGCTGCTTGTCTCTTGCTCTCTTTCTAAGGTATTGCACAACTTTATAGGGGGTGATGTGCTACAGAGCATTTGTGTGTGCACGATTCTTATGGGGGCAAAGCATACCAGGGCAGATGCACAGATTTGTTTCAGCCAAGAAGTAAGAAAAGCTTTGTTGGGTCTACTCTCATTGAGGAATATGGAGAGCTTGACTTAAACATAAGTAACTGATTTTAAACAAAATTAACTAGAGTCATTAATTACGTACTGAATGCAGCTATGCCTTGTTTATTGTTTAGGATTTTTTGGTGTCAGAGTGGTTACTGAAATAACTCCACAGAGGCCGGTATCCAATCAACAAGTCACCCTTTTATTTGCACATCTAGAGTCCTTGACCCTCCAGCTCTAAGTGAGCAGGATGTCCAACACTCCTGTTATTATCTGTCAGCCCTGATAGGGGCTGTTAATCTAGTAAGTCCACCAGGCTGATCTCATTACAATCACTACGTCCCTCCCCCTCTGAGTCTGAGGACATAGGTCAGATCTTATTTTTGAAGCTCCTCCTGGGGCATGTTAGCATCAGGCCAGGTTCCTTGAGCTCTGTCTGACACGGATGGTGTGTAGTTGGTTGCCTCTTGTGCCTGGAGTGTCTTGGAAAAAATTAATTATCCTCTTCAGGCTGCAAAGGCATCAAGGTACCAACATCTGCCATGTCCATCTCTGATCTGAGGTATTTTCAGCGCTTGATGGAGTCGGAGAATCCATGGGTTCTGGAACAGTCAGGCCATTAAGGAGCAGGGTATGTTTTGCTCCTGCACAGTTAGCGAGTTTCACATGGTCCATGCACTTGTCCATGACTGTCACAACTCGAGCTTTATACATCACTACACCTGACCTCACGTGATCGTGCCTCTTACCCACGCTAGGCCGTTCCTATGTTTTCTACACCAAAGCTTTTTGTCTGAAGTAGACAAAGTCTCTCGCATAGTGGAGTCTTAAGTCTAGTCCCCTGGTCTGAGATTTAACAAGATGTGAAGTCTTCTACCCATTAACAACTCTGTTAGAGCTATCCTTGTAGTTGCATGAAGGATGGTCCTATAATCAAATAAGAACTGGGATAGTTTGGTATCAAGTAAAACTGTAGGCTTTTTTAAGCCTGCCTTCAAAGTTTTGACTGCTCGTTCTGCCAGACTATTGGATGATGAATGGCATGGAGCTATCCTTATATGTTGAATACAATTTGATTTTAGGCAATACTCATTTCCTGCTGGTATACAATGGCCTGTTATCTGTGACATTTCTGGGCGTCTGTGTATTGCAAAAGGTGCACGTAGTGTATCTGTCATCATCCTGTGTCTGACAAATGAGCTGGATCATTCTGCTGTGACTGGGAGTGTGTTGAGAAAATTTAAAACCATTACTGCATCTTCTGGTGGTGTATCTGCCAGCAAGAGGAGACTCCATGCATGTGCATTTGCTACTTGGCCTCCCGGACGATGTTCTAACTTGTAACTAAATGCACTTCATATTAGAGCCCACCTCTGAATTTGGCCTGAAACTATGAGTGGCATTGCTTTGTCCTCTAAATGGACTTAGCATGGATTTGTGGTCCATAATTATTACAGATTACGTCTGTAAAGGTATTAGTGGATCTTCCTTACTCTAGATATGGCCCCCAAACCTTCCTTTGCTTTCTGGGCGTGTTTTCTGGACTTTGGCTCTGCATCAGCCAAAGTCCTGGATGCATATTCTATTGCGTGTTCCTCTCCATTGGGCCACCTATCAGCTAATACTGTCCTGATAGCACATTGCATGTCAAGACCAGATCTTGTTAGTGCCAACACCTTAAAGGATGGTAGCTGTTTCTTCACTTCCCTGAAAGCTGTGCTCTGGCCAAACAACTATTTCCAAGGCTAATCCATTTTTAAGAGTTGATGCAAAGGTGCCAGGATGGAGGGTGGTTATGTATGAACTTTCGTAAGGGTTCATACCAGCCCAAGGAAAGACCTAATCTCCAGTACTGGCATGGGAGCTAGGGCACCTTTTGATCACCCTCGCTTTATCTTCCACAGGTATAACACAGTCTTGTCAACTCTGTAGCTCAAGTAGCTCACTTGCCATGACTGGATCACATTTTTTTCCTTTCTAATGTGTATACCCACCTGACAGAAACGTCTAACAACTATGTCCAACTTCCCTGAGTGATCTTTATTGGTCTTCCCTGTTATTACCAGATCATTGAGATAAACGGTGACCTGGGGCAGACATTATAAAACATCCCCTGAAAAACTATACTGGCTGATACCCCAAAATCCAGTCTTTTGTATTGTAACAAATGCTTATGGATATTAATTGTAGCATTCTTCTGGGAATTCTCATCTAACCCCAATTGCAAGTCCGCATGGTTCATGTCCAGTTTTGTGAACATAAATCCTGTATATGAGGGATTGGGTATTTATCCAATTGCGAGAAGCCACTTACTGTGTAGCATCTCCACAAATGTGAACCGACCGTTGGGCTCCACAGTCTGTACAATTGGTGCTGCCCTTTCAGCAAACTGAATGGTTTGATGGTTCCTTCTCCTTTCAGCCTTCCGATCTCTGTAAGGCAAATGGCATTGCAGAATACTGGAATTGCTACCTCATTGACTTGGAAGGTAGCCTTGACTCCTTTGGCCTGATGCTTTTACTGCAATATCTGAACCAGCTACTTTTCATAAGAGACTACAACAGAAGTTGGATCCTTAATCTCTAAAGGGCACCCTGATATAGGTTTTCAGTCTAGCTGAGGTCTTACGTGAACTTGAATGTTGAAGGCCAGAGTGAATTTTGTTAAAGATTGGTTCAGTGATCACTGCAATGACTCTGCTGGTGTCGACCTCTTTTTGAAACATGTGACCATTTAACCAGACATTTATTTTCATTGGTTTTGATTTGGATGTTGCAAAGCAATTTGACTGTTCCAAACCGGATGTCGGTCGACTTTTCAGGGTGCGCACTCTTCTGTATACCAGCCTTTTAAGTTCTCTTAATCAATTTGGGTCAATTCGGACTCTTACTGTTGCGAATCTGCATACCGGCAGCAACTACATTAGCTTGGTGGTCCAGATCCTCGAGAAAATGTTAAAACCATTTGACCGAGGCTTGGCTTTGTTTTAGGGTTTTGCTATGGGCTGACCGAGGGTCCCTCTGTCCTGGATATATCCTGAATGAGGCTGTGCAATTGCCTTCACTCAAGTATTGTTCCCTAAGCTCGGTCACCTGGTGAGGGTGTCCAATCTATTGGAATACTCTGCAACTCATGCATTTTCCAATGATAAAGCCTGTTGGAAGTCCAGTTGAGTTTCAGTTAGTTGGTGCTTTTGCCTGGTTTCAGCATTAATCCCACATGCAAAGTGTTTCAGCATCTCATTAAGGGTTAAACCAAAGTCACATGTTTCTGCCAGTCAGCTTAACCTAGTCAAAAATTCTGATACCGATTCTCCTGGTTTTCGAACCACTGACTAGAATAGATAGTGTCTCAATTTTAGGAGACTTGTAATATTCGTTGACTAAATCTGTCAACTCTTGAATGGTTTTCTGGTGTCTGAGGAAATTTAGGCTCCTAATGTCAGGAGAATTACTTGTTTTTCGTATGCTCCAATGTCATTTGTTAGAAAAAAAACTGACGCATTCTTTCCGTACACTTGGCCCAGTCTTTTGCCGAATCAAATGAGTCAAGTCTTCCAAATAGCAGCATGATGCCAGAAATACTCACCTCAATTGAAAGACGATGGTTGCAAATGAATATCGTCAAGTGTGCTTTACTCTTGTTGCCACTGAAATAATTTCAAGAGGCTGGTAGCCTCTTATTTATTTACATGTGTATAGTACTTGACACTAGTTTGGCTTCCTCAAAGCCAGTTCTGAGTGAATAGTACCTCTTGACACTCCTGTTTTTATCGGTCAGCCAGTACTCCCTGGTTGGATCAGGTTAACAGCCCCAATCAGGGAACTCCTTCTATGAGGTTCACCCGGCTGAACTTTTAACAATCACTACATTCACATTAATTTTCAAGCATTAAAATGGCATCACATTAGAAAATTGGGAAGTGCTGAAGTAGGTGGTTGAGTATGCTCTCTAAACTCTTTAGCATTCTAATTGGTCTAGTCTCCGTGGTTTCCAATGAACTGTTAATACTTTGTGACACCAATATAGGTCATTCTGGTATAACGTGAGTTTTGTCAACGTGAATTGGCAACAACGCGATTAACGCATTGTGAACATTGTTTGGATAACGCAAACTTTCTACTGAATGGGTAAAGCAATTTTTCTGTAGCAATCTACAGTGCAATTTTCCATAGCATAGGAACTGTTGCATTATACCAGAACACCCTGCAAGGCATATGCTCGAGTATATTTAGAGCAAGTCAAAAATGTGAATGTACATGTTGGTCATCCTAATCTATAGTATGTAATAGCTTCTGAATTATGTTACCGATCTATCTGCACCTAATTGCCATCTGTTAACATGTTGGAGTATGTTGGAGTATATTTTACCAATGATTCCAAACCAGAGTGTAAAGGATTCTTTTATGGGAAGCACAGTGGCTCAGATGTTAGCACTACTGCCTCACAGCACCAGGGACTCGGGTTCGATTCCAGCCTCTGGCGACTGTCTGTATGGAATTTGCACATTCTGCCCGTGTCTATATGGGTTTCCTCTGGGTGCTCCAGTTTCCTCCCACAGTCCAAATATGTGCAGGTTAGGTGAATTGGCTTTGCTAAATTGCCCATAGTGTTCAGGGGTGAGTAGCTTAGGCACATTAGTCAGGGGTAAATGTGAGATAATAGGGTAGGGGTATGGGTCTGGGTGGGTTACGCTTGGAGGGTCGGTGTGGACTTGTTGAGCCGAATGGCTTGTTTCCACACTGTAGGGATTATATATATTAAAAAAAAGTACAATACAGATCTTTCACTTTGTGTCAAGGTTCCTTTACACTCTGCTTTTTGTAAATGAGTTATGTAACTGCAATCCAGAGATAGTGACCACTTTACCTACAAATCATTCAACTGAAGGCAAAATCTGTTAAAATTTGTGGCAAAATGCCCATTTTTCTCTTATTTTTACAATCCTAGAATTCTACAGTATAGAGGGAGGCCATTCAACCCATGTCTGCAATGGCTTCCAAAAGAGCTACCCAACCCCATCCCATCCTCCAGCTCTATCCTCATAGCCCTCTAAGTTCATCTCTTTCAAATATATATCCAGCTCTCTTATTAAACCACCTATGGAATCTGCCTCCTCCATTTTACTCAGCAGCACGTTCCAAATTCGGAGTGTAGTAGGTACTCCTTGTGTTAGTCTAGCTCTGCTGTCGATCTTGAAGTTATCAAGATCATGATATCACCCCTAGTTATTAACATAGTAACTACTGAAAACATTATATCCTCCTTTATCCTATCAAAATTGTTCATAATTTTGAACACTTCATTTCTTAAGGCTTATTCTCCTTGAAGCAGAGAAGTTTAGTTTCTCTATTCTTGAATTTAAAATCCCTCATTCTTGGTATTATTTCTTTGCACTCTCCCTAGAGTTTAACATCTTTTCTTAAATTAAGTGTTCAGAATTGAACATACAATACTCCAAATACGGTCAGACTAATGACTTTTAGAGGAGTAGCATTATTTCCTTGCTTTATACTCCATGCCTCCATTTATAAACCTAAGGATTCTGTAAGCCATCTTAATGGTTTCAGCTTGCCTGGCCACCTTCAGAGAATTATGAACTTGAACCCTGAGGTCATTTAGTTCCTCTAAGACCTTCAAATTTGTACTATTTAGCCTGTATTGTTTTTCCATGTTTCTTCGTCCAAATTGCCTTACCTCACATTGAAATTCATTTGCTAAGGTCTGCCTGTTTGGCCAACTTGTCAGTTTTCCTCCATAGTTGCTCAGCATCATCCTCTCAATTCGGTATTCACCTGAGCTCAATATCATTTGCAAATTCAAAGATGTCCTTATTTGCAAATTCAGATGTCCTCAATATCTATCTTCAAATAGTTTAAATCAGGAAAAAAAACAAGGGTTCGAACACCACTTTCAACTTCTCTCCAGGCTGAGATGCACGTCTATATCTACCTGCTATTATTTGGGTGAGAATTATTTACCTCCTTTCTCTTCCTTATTTCCTCATCAATATCTGCAGTCATCCAGGGTTCTTCAACTTTTGATACCCCATATTCATTTCTCATAGGTACACACCTAGCTTGCACCCAATTCATCACTGTTTTGAACATCTGCCAGTTTTTAATCCATCAAAATTAGGGCGGCATGGTGGCTCAGCAGTTAGCACTGCTGCCTCACAGTGCCAGGGACCCAGGTTCAGTTCCCACCTCGGGTGACTGTCTGTGTACAGTTTGTGCATTCTCCCCATGTCTGTGTGGGTTTCTTCCGGGTGCTCCAGTTTCCTCCCACAATCAAAAGATGTGCAGGTCAGGTGAAGTGGCCATCCTAAATTGCCCATAGTGTTAGATGCGTTAGCCAGGGGAATGGGTCTGGGTGGATTACTCTTCAGAGGGTTGGTGTGGACGTTTTGGGCCAAAAGGCCTGTTCCGTACTGTAAGTAATCTAATCTAAAATGTGTTTCCAATCCACCAGCTTCATTTCAACTTTTAAACTCCTAAGATCTACCCCTTCCCAGTCTGGGATCTTAATCCTTGACTGATTTTTATTCTTTTCCAGTTTAACATGAACCTTACTTTTATCATATTATGATCGCTATTGCCAAATTCTCCCCCACTCTAACATTCTCCGTTTGGCCTACCTCATTTCCTTGGATCAGATCCAACACCGCTTCCTCCCTGTTAGGACTGGAAATGTAACGTTCCAGAAAATTTTCCTGCGCACACCGCAGGAATTTCTCACAATTTTATTTGCCTCACAATTTTAATTTTTCCAGTCTACTCTTGGGTAATGGAAATCGGCAACTATTGCAACTTTTTGTCCTGCAGATTTCCATTCTCTGCCTACAAATGTTCTCTTCTACTGCCATCCCACTATTTCGAGGTCAGTAATCAAGAAATAACAAGGTCACTGCTGCCTTCCTATTTCTCACCTCTAACCATTTCGTTTCTAATTCAGAAACTGCATCGTGTTCAAGGGTAATGATATAGTCTTTGACTAAGACTGCTAGATCTGTGCCCTTTTTACCCACTCTGTTTCTACTAAATATCTTCTAACCTGGAATGGGAAGTATCCAGCCCTGATCTGGGTTGAGCCATGTTTCTGTCAATGCTACTATGTCATATTGCCCCTACAGCAATTTCTGCTTCCAGTTCCCCAATTTTGTGCCCTCGACAGAGAAGCCTCTGTTTTCTGAATATCGATTATCCAAATTTCGGATTATCTGAACTTGATCTCAAGGTCCCGTAAAAACGTTACATCAAAGAGGTAAGTGTATTCGATTTACCTGTACTGAGGAACATGTGAAAATGCTGGCAAAAACAAAGAAACAAAAGGACCTCAAGCATCGGTGACTGGGTATTTTTACAAAATGGTTGGTTACACAGCCCTTTGCAAAAGCAAGTGCTTTATTGCCATCACTTTACCAGGCCATTCATGAAAAAAATGGCAGAGTAAGTAAACGCGGGTGAGGCAGAGCTTCTGTCTTTCTATCGCGGCACTGAGTTCAGCGGAAACTGGCAAATGATCTTGTGATTGTAGAAGCTGTACGGGACCTTGTTTAATGCTGGGATTTCATTTATTTATGTGATGATAAGGGTTTAGTCCTTCTCAAATGCAAAGATTAGTTTGTTGAAATTATCAAAATTATAGATGTAAACAAACTCTGGTGGAGCACAGCATTAGATCAGTATGGCTTCCCTTGTTTAAGGTCAAATCGATTATCCGAGTGAAATACTGCCTGCCTATCTCATTTGGATAATCGCAGTTCCTCTGTACTCTGTGCATTTATATACGTACATTTCAACCCTGCTTTTATCTCTTTCTTGCACATTGGCATGCGGTCATTTGTTTGTTCACTGTCACACTCAAGCCTTCCCTCGCTTGGTCTGCCTCATTCCCCATTTTCTTTTCCAAAACTAAACCTATTAGACAGCCTACTCCCTTGTCTTTACAAGTTTAAATCCATCCCCAATGTACTATTTCCTGTCTCAGCGAGGCGATTAGTTCTCTTGCTGCTCAGGTGAAGCCCATGTCATCTTAACAGTTTTCTCTTTCCTCAAAATCTAAAACCCACCTTTCTACACCATCTCTCAAGATATGCATTTACCTCCCTGATATGCCTTTGTCTAAATGGGGAAGTTTGTGACACAGTAGTATTCCCAAGATTAATGCCCTGGACATCCTGTGTTTCACCCTACTCCTGAAAGTGATCCTGCAAGACCTCCAAGCTGTGCCTCCCAGTGTTGGTTTTCACGTGAGCTGCAATAACTGATTGTTTGCTCTCCTCCTTCAGAAGTTTCCCTAGCTGTTCCATTATGTCCTGAGCCCTGCATCCAGGAGGCAACAGACTCCAATCTTGGCTGTGAGCTAGACTGCCAATCCCCTGAACCCACTGCTACCACTAACTGCCATCATCTTTTCCTTGAGTAGCCACCATGAAACTGTGGTTTTTCCCCTCTAGTCATCCATCCCCAAATCAGTCATGTTGCTCACTGACTAGGCATCCAAAATTCCGTACCTGCGAGACAGCTCCAAGGAATCCTGGGTTTCTTGGACCTCCTGTCTCTTTTTTTTGTCAAATGGTCTCCCATTTTCCTGCTAACTGCCTGATCTCTAAATGGAGTATGACTGATCCAGAATCCCCTCTCCTTAAATGTGGTGTATCTGGAAAAAAGTCACTGCTCCATGTCAGCCACTTGTTTGAGGATAGCTACCCTCTGCAGATGTAACTGTTCTGTATGTCTTGTGGAAATGAAACCTCCCACATATTACATGCTACACACATGACAAGTTTTCCCAGAGTACCTTCTACCTTTACTGGCTCAGATGCACACAGCTGAGACTTTATTGTTTCTGAGCCAAAAACAAATTCTCTAGCAGATTTTTGCGAAGATCTGTAGCTTGAGTTGTGGATGAGATAGTTGGTAAGATCACCGCACTAATAGTTTATTGTGCAGATGTTTAATTACCAGCGCGACTTCTGTGAAGCACTGTTGTTCTGTCGCACTTGGTTTTTATGTGGTGAGGTCTGTAGGGGAGAGTATCACTTCCGGGTCACCTCTGCAGCAGTGTGTACACTGGGTCTATCTCTATGTTTGTTGATGGCCTGCCTGGTAGAAAACCAGGCTTCCAAGAACTCTGTTGGGTGTCTCTGGTTGGTTTGTCCTGGAATGATTAATTTGTCATAATTGAATTGATGGTCCCCTTGGTTGGTGTATAGTGAGATGAGGGATAGTGGATTTTAGTTGCCAGTTGGTGTTTGTGAATTCAGATGGCTGGTTTTCTTCCTGTTTGTGGTGCAAGGGGTTTTGTACACCGTATTGGTCCTACATGTGGGTATGGGGTCCTTTGTCCTGGTTGGTGTGCTACCATGATACCCAGTGGTCATAACAGCCTGGTAGGTAGTTCTGGTATGTTCTTCACATAGGGTAAGGTGGCCGGTGTGTTGGTAGGTACAGTGTGGTCTTGGTGTTATCTGTTGGACAGGCATCAGCGGACAAAGCTGATGGGATATCAGTTGTTGGCAAAGACTTTGTGTAAATGCTTTTTCTCTTCCTTGTGCAGTTCTGGTATGTTGCAGTGTGTTGTGGCTCTTTTCAACAATGTCCTGACACGGTCTGTGTATACAGATCAAGAGAGTCATCAATTCGACTATGACAAAGTAATAATTCTCGGACAAGCCAACCAGAGATACCAAGAGCATTCTTGGAAGCCTGGTTTTCTACCAGACAGGCCATCAACAAACACTAAGACCCAGTGTACAAACAGCTGCAGAGAAGACTCTGAAGTGACACTCACACCAAGAGCCTCAGACCTGACCACACAAAAAACAAGTGGGACAGAACAACAGTGTTTCATGGAAGTTGCACTGATGATGTTACCTGGCCATGGAAACAAAATATCTGCACAATAACCCAGCAGCTTGCCGATGTAAACAACTACCTCAAATTCTTGAGCAGGTACACCGCCATCATTAACCCCCTTCCAACATGAGGAGGGAGAAAGAGAAGCACTTCACTAATGTAATGTTTGGGTCTTCTTCATTCTTTGTTACTGGTTCTTCTGCAACTACTCCCAGAATCCTCCTCAGTCACTTCTCACTATCACCCTTTATGTGGCATCTCATGTTTGTCTTGAGCTGTTGAGATTAGAGGTCCTTTCTTTGTAGAAAGCCATGCCTAAGGAAACTTTACCTTGTGTTTATTCTACTTCTATTTGGACTACATGATATTTATAGATGAGGATTTTTTTTTCTTTTGTAGAAGATACTGGTGCAATAAACCAATAATATTTCCAAAATAAAGAACTGTAAGTTAGGAAAAAATTGGCCATGTTTTATCTGGAAACACACACAGATTTTTAGTAAGTAAAATTTTTTAAATGTCCATAATCCTTTTCTGTGCACCAGGAAGTGATATAATCTGTGTCTCCTGTTGAATAAAGAAACTTTTAAACAAGATAATGATGAATCGAGCTTTTCTACCTACGATTGCCATAATCTTGACATTTAGAGTTGTCCTTTTGTTCACCAGCTTTCTTGGGACAGCCTCCAAGAATGTAATAAAAATAAGTCTGTCAGTTTGGCCATTGAGAAATAAATTCTGGCTTTCCACTGTTGCCAACAGCTCACCGACAAATACAACATGATGTGTCATGTGTTTTGATTCTTTGTTTATGCATTTTGAATGTTTGCTTTCTGGCTAATGCTTCTTTCTTAAGTCATCTTGGGTTTTACCCCAGCTTATGCAGACTTTAATTTGTCATTTGTGTTTGTATTCCCAAATAAACAATTTTACAATGATCTTGGTTTCTGACATTTTTTTTAGCACTCATCTTGTACATATCTATCTCCTGGTCATCCAGAAAACTGCTGAGTAGGCGAACACTTACTTTAATGTAGTTCCCACTGGGAGTTTTTACAAAAATGTAATGACCTGGGATTTAGTTATTTATCATGAAAAGCTAATTAGAAATATGAATATGAGAAACATACACTGAAAGAGGACAAAAAAAAAACAAATTACCCTTATTGAAGCCAGCTCTTTCTGTCATGGCCTCACTGGTGTTTTTTTTGGCAAAAATGAAACTAAAAATATATCCTCTATTTTCTATTCAGTGACTATATTTAATTTTCCTTAAGTTACAACACTCCAACCAGAAATTCTTCGGCCATTTGTGTTGTCAATGATATATCTTACAAGGACAAGGGACATAAAATTAGAGTTTTGAGTTAGATGTTCAGGGGAAGTGAGGAAAAGCCTTTTTAAATCTGTATTTGATGGTGAGTTAATTATTGGGTTGCTTATTGGGTTGGTTGAAGCAGAAACAATCAAATGATTTTATGTAAATTTGACAAGCCCTTGAGAGAAATGAACTTTCAGGTTTATAAAGATGAGTTAGACTGAATTAATTGCTGTGTGGAGTAATTCTTGATTCTTTTGCAGTAATTTTTGCAAATAAGTACTGTTGTTTGTTAGATGTGATCAATTTGAGGATTTGTACAGGTATTAGGATGTTGGGAGTTAGTGTAATTGAAGAGAGGCAGAGGTAATATTTTGGGTGGGGGTTGGTGGTGGTAAGAGACAGCTGCTCTTCAGTATATTGTCTTGGAACAGTGGTTGGAAAATTTTGATATGGCAGTTGATGTTTGATTACTTTGTTTTAAGGCTGTTCATTGCACATGCTGGTAAGCACTTCCATGGGTTATGACACACTCAAACTACGAGGCTTTCAATTCACAAACTAGCCTGCCTTGAGTATTATAGTTGTCTTTGAGTCAAAAGTTGGCATTTGCAATTTTGGTGTTCTTCAGAATGACTTGCATAAATCATGTTCTGTCTCATTACTCATATCCCAGTTATTTTGTATGCAAACAGTTGGCTATGCAGTTATCTTGTTCCCAAAATTAGTGCAAAATGTAATCTTGAGGTTTAGCAGGTGAGAGAATATGCTGCTTAGTGCATTATCTGCAAAAGAATTTACCTTGTGATTGAACCTAGACCACAACCATCAACATTCACTCCTTCCACCACTGAGGTTTTGGAAGGTTTCCGCATTGCAAGTGTACCTTCCAAACCTGAAACCCCAACTACCTAAAATGATGTAAGCAGCTGATGCATGTGAGCGTGGCCACCTGCAAATTCCTTTTTCCTGCTACATTCCATTTTTTTCTTGGAACTGTATCATTATTCCTTCACTGTCACAAGGTCAAAAATCTCAAATTGGCTTCCTAATAGCACTGAGTGTACTTTCACCACATGGAGTGCAGCACTTCAGAAAGGCAGCCCACCATCACCACCTCCCTAGTAATAAGCAATTGCCAATAATGGCAGTCACCCAACTCGTGACGTCTACCTCCATTGAACTAATCTTTCAAACTGCGCTTGGTGCAGTTGCTTTTAATTGCCGTGTCTGTGTTATATATTCTTTCATCAAAGTGTGGACTTTAACCAGGCTATTTGTCTGCAATTGAGAGCCCGAATATTTAACCATCATTTATTGAATAAAACTTTTACACCGATACCAGAAATGTGAAAGGGTATGTGAAAAACCTATTGTTTAATTTTGAACCATTTATGCCATTTGATTTTGTTGAATATTGTTTTCAAAACTATGTTTAAAATATCAACCAATTTGTACCTGCCCAATTCCCTTAATATTGCCTTCATTTTGTATGCACATACGTACACGTACATGTTACTCTGAGTGCAATTTCATTGTCTTCAAATGAGCAATGGAATTTGTTGCACATTGAAGATGGCAACTCATGCTGAAAAATTACAATTACTATTAATGGCTTGTCATTTTGTTTATTGATGTCAACGCTAAAGACCATCATCTTCAATATATTTCCTAATAACTGCAAAAGAAAATTTTATTAGAACACTTTGCGAACTACTGATCTTGGTTATGTCATTCTGATACGCACTGCAGTATACTGGCCATTAAAAATACTTCGATGCTTCCAAACAGCTCTGAGCAGTATTTGATGGGAGACTTCCAAGTCTGATGTGGTTCTTCAGATGTTTTTGAAACCATATCAGACTTCAAACGTTAACTGTGTTTCTCTTTGTAAATATGCTGTCAGACCTCCTGAGTTTCTTCTGTACTTTGTGTTTGTTTTAAGTTTCCAACATCCACTGTTTTCCTTTTACCTGAGTAGTATCATTGAAAATATGTTTGTTTCTAAATATTAAATGAACATTGATTACAGCATTGAGTATTTGTTTCAAGAACTTTAAGTCTTGCCCTAAGAGGTGCTGATCTCATGAAATTGAGCTGTGATCTGTGAATTATGTCTTGCAAACATTATCAGTTCACTAATTTTAAGTTCCTTTACCTGATTTGTATTTTACTGTGTTGCATTGAATACTAATCATCACTTGACTAACTATGCCAAGATAGTTGAGGTTTCGCTGATGATGGAACAAAGGGAGGGGCTTTGCAGGATTGACAACTTGCAGAAGAACTGAGTCTGCCCATGTGTGTAGAACTGAAGGAGATTGGATAGAATGAGGCAATGGAGGCATTTTTGAATGAAGATCTGAAGTTTGACATGGAAATTTGAGATAATACAATAATGTAAGCAATTAATGGGACTTGGTAAGGAAGCAAAGGGTGAAATGAAAAGAACGAGGTACAAATGATTTAGGCATGTTCACGATTTCCAGACCTATCACAAGGTATGTATGATGATTACCTGCACCTATCACGTGAAGGTTTTCTGTCTAAAGGGACTCTGGCAGCAACAAGCCTTGCTTGATTGTAGTTCTCTCACTCAGCATGCAGGAACCCAAGAGAAGGACGCACAATGTGGGAAGTCTGCTTCACCCTGTCCTTCCAGAGGATGAGCGGATCTGAAGACAAGTTTTCATATCTGGAAAAAAGATAGCAGTTTCTCTGATCAAGCAGTGAGAGTGGAAGTGGTCAGTGGTGAGCGGTAGCATGCGGTCACTCACACCTGGCGGTAGCCTGTAAATAGCCTTATGAAGGCTGGAAAGGTGAGTGATCCACAATCAGCTGCCAATCCCCTTACTCTGAATCCTCAGCTTTCCTGTGTACAATACTCCTCCATCAAGCATACCTTTAAGTTTCAGTCATTGTCTCTATGCACCTCACCACATCCATATCAGACAATGCATGCCAGTATTCTTCATTATTTTACTGCCAATCTGACATCCATACCTTAGTCTGAGCTTTCACACTGTTGTGGTTTAATCTCTGCAGGTAATCCATTTTTCACGTTCACAAAACTCTAACTTTCTCATCTCAGTTTTTTCCACTTCAGGAGAAGGGAGCATAAAATTCCAGGGAAAGGAAGAAAGAACTAGGCATGTAGTTCTTCAGTAGTGGGTACCCTGACCTGTTGAGGAAGAGGTCGTGGAGAAGGGCAGGATGGTGGAATGCAGCCAAATGATGTCAATAGTGGATATCTTTCAGATACTTGATGACATAATTTGTTATTAAACTGCCTTGTGACATATAATTCAAACATTGGATTTCTGTCACCATTAACAACTAACTGCAAGAGGACCATATGCACGATTTTGATTTAGGAAAGTATTCAAAGTCATTTCTACCTTGTGGCTTTTGCCTCCCGTAGGTCTTTTAAGCATTACTCAGTTGTTTGAACCAGACAGAGTCCTCAGTTGCATTCACATACTGAGGAAGTGCTGTCATAATCTCCTGTGCATTCTCCGTAAGTTCAGTTGTGCGCACACTTTTGGGGCCTTGAAAGGCTGTTATATACATTGACATATGGTAATATGCACATTGCAATTAGCAGGTATTGAAGATAGAGGGCAGGATGCTCCAAGCTTCAACTTAGCTTGACCCAGATGCTCAATCTTCAGGATTTCTTTGAATAGAAAGAAAAACAGCGTCAGAAACCTTTTTTTTTCCAGATGCACTGCATAGATTGAAGTGGGCTTGGAAGAGTTCATCTCTAGTATGAGGCTATGAGGTCTCAAGCTTTTGAATTGGTATCCATTTCCATGCAAAAAGAGGCCACTTGCATGGGGAATCAGGTATGGCAGGTAACATAGTGGCTCAGGACAATGGCTTGCACATGCAATTTGTCACTTGAAGTAGAATGGGGAAAGGCTCACCTTTTGCATCATAGACTCATACAACATGGCAACAGAACCTTCAGTTTATCTCATCCATGCAGATCAAGTTTCTAGTCCCATTGGCCTTTGTTTAGCCCATATCTCTCAACCTTTCCTATTTGTATGCCTGTCCAAATGTCTTTTAATATTGTAACCATACTTAGATTTGCCATATTCTCTGGGAGTTCATTACACATAAGAACCATCCTCTGTGTGGATAAAGTTTACCCTCCAGTCCCTTTTAAATCTTTCTCCTCTAATGTTAAAACCATGTCCTTATACTTTTGAACTCCCCTATCCTAAGGGAATGACCTTTGCAATTCATGTTATCTATGGCCCTCATGATTTTAGTAACTGCTATAACCCCTCAACTTCCTGTGCTCCAGTGGAAAAAAAAGTCCCAGCCTATCTCGTCTCCTTTAACTCAAACCCACCATTCCTGGTAATGCCCTTGTAAATCTTTTCTGAATCCTCTCTAATTTAATATTCTTCCGACAGCAGAGCAGCCAAAACATTAACAGCACTTGAAAGGTGGCTTCACCAACATTCTATGCATCCTCAATGTGACATCCCAACTCCTTTATTCAATGGTCTGAACAATGAAGACAATCATGCCAAATACCGCCTTTACTACTCTGTCTACTGTGATGCAACTTTCAATGAACTATGTACTTGAACCCCTCGGTGTCCCTGTTCACAACACTTCCCAAGACCATACCATTAAATGTGCAAATCCTGTCCTTGACCACTTTCCCAAAATGCAGCACCTCACATTTATCTAAATTAAATTCCATCTGCCACTCCTCAGTCCATTGGCTCAATTGATCAAGATCCTTGGAAATTGTAAAGAAGATTTGTGGTTCAGGTTGTTGGTTTGCTCACTGAGCTGGTGGGTTTGTTTTCAGATGTTTTATCACCATGCTCATCAATGGGCCTTTAGTGAAGTGATTGTGTTCTGTCCCACTTGCTATTTGTGTCTTCGTTTGTTGTGGTGGGTGATACCATTTCCAGTTCGGTTTCTAAGAGGTTAATAAATGGGATCCAACTCTGTGTGTGTTCATGGAGTTCCAGTTTGAATGCCAGGCCTCTAGGAATTCCCACGCGTCTTTGGCCTGTCCCAGGATGGATGTAATGTCCCAGCCGAACTGATGTCCCTCTTCATCTGTGTGTCTGGATAACAGTGATATTTGATCATGTCTTTTGGCTCATTGGTGCTCATGTATCCCGGTGGTTAGTTTCTTGCCCATTTGTCCAATGTAATGTGTTGCATTCCTTGCAAGGTATTTTGTATATTGCATTCATTCAGCTGGCTGTGGGTATGGGGTTCTAGCCATCCTAACGCTGTCTCCGAAACTACACAGACGAATCAGAAACGTGGATAAAGAACCTGGCTGACTGACCACACTCACACACTGAAAAATCCATCCTTTTTACGAGGGATGAACTACAACCACACGGACGCAGACAAAAAGGACTTCGTAGCAGCATTGGAATCTGCCCTAAAAGACAGCAAACTTATAGAAGAAACCCCACAGGCTATCAGACAGATGGCACCACAACACCAAGCAGAAGGAAAGAAGGGAACACCCTCAACACACTAAAAGGAAAGTCCTGGAAGGACTCAAAAGACAGACAGAAATATTGTAATCCCACCTGCAGGCAAAGGGTACATGACCGTCAATCTAAATAGAACACTGTATTTTGAAAAAGTGAACACACTACTAACCAGTACCAACACCTACCAATAGGTGGTGATGGACCCTGCTCCACTGCTCGAAAACAGCATTAAAGCAACCTGGTGGAAACTATACAGGTGAAATTAACAAGACAGACCCCCAAAGAATGAAACCAGAAGGGTCTAACCTAAGATTACCAAAGGTACATAAGCAAGAGATCCCCCTCACACCCATAGTCTCACTTCCCAGCACACCAGCATACAGGCTAGTAAAGGAACTGCAATGAAAACCAAAACACTTGATAAAAGGCTGAACTCACTCCATCCATTCCACCCAGGAATTCCTTATCGTCATCAAAGATGCCAAGACAGAGGATGACGAGGTCATGATTTCCTTCGATGTGCTGGCCCTATTCACATCAATAAGCATCACCTTAGTCAAAGAAACACTGGCCTCACTGCTAGACAACACCCAATAGCACCAACTCCATCAACAAGGTCAGCATCCTCAAACGACTGGACCTCTGCCTCTCAATCCTCTTCATCTTCAATGACAAGATCTACAAACCAATCAACAGGGTGCCTATTGGATCACCAGTATCAGGACTTGCAGCAGAAGCGGTTATGCAGAGGTCAGAGCGAACAGCCCTTCCCACGATCCAGCCTAAGCTTTGGGTCTGCTATGTGGATGACAGCTTTTATCCTCATGAATCACAAAAAGCTAGAAGAAACACCATAAACAACATCCTGACTGGTATAAAATTCACCAAAGAGGAAGAGAACAATAACTGACTCCCTTCCTTGGACATCGTGGCAGAACAAAAAGCCAATGGAAAACTGCAGACCAGCATGTACAGGAAAGCCTCACACGCTGACCAGATACTTAATGACAGAAGCAACCATCCCAACACCCACAAACAGAGCCACAACGCACTGCAGCACCTCGGAACTGAGAGAAGCCAAGGAGATATACCAATACCACGTATTCGGGAACAACGGTTAGTGAGCAAACCAACAACCTGATGAACATCCTTTTGTAATCTTAGATAACCTTCCTCACTGCCCACAATACCACCAAGTTTGGTGTCATCCACAAACTTACTAAACTATGACAAACAGTGACCGAGTACTGATCTTGGCAGAATACTTCTGGTCACAGGCCTCTAGTCTGAAACACATCTCTCCACTACTACTCTCTGTCTCCTATCATCAAGTCAATTCTGTATCCAGTTGCCAAGCTCTGCCTGCATCCCATGTGATCTAACTTTGCTAATCATGACAAAGGCCTGACAAAGGCCACCGTGGGCGGCACGGTGGCCCAGTGGTTAGCACTGCTGCCTCACAGCGCCAGAGTCCGGGGTTCAATTCCCGCCTCAGGCGACTGACTGTGTGGAGTTTGCACGTTCTCCCCGTGTCTGCATGGGTTTCCTCCGGGTGCTCCGGTTTCCTCCCACAGTCCAAAGATGTGCAGGTCAGGTGAATTGGCCATACTAAATTGCCCATAGTGTTAGGTTTAGGGGTATGTGTGGGTTGCGCTTCGGTGGGTCGGTGTGGACTTGTTGGGCCGAAGGGCCTGTTTCCACACTGTAATGTAATGTAATCTAATCTAATCTAAAGTCCATGTAGACAATACTTACTGCTGTGGCCTCATCCTCAATCAACTAAGTGCAAAAGAATATTCTCCTCCTTGTGGCCAGTAGAGAATGGGTAGTAGGTTACAAGAAGCATGGTGAAGGAATGGCATCTACTCGAGGTATTCCAACTTCTCATCTTCCTTGCTACCCCCTTCTGGTTCACGCCATGTGCCGCCTGGCTCCCCCAATGTCCAACTCTGCCCCTCTGCTGGAGCAAATTTTGCAATCTTTAACGGAGCCTTCATGTTCCCCTGAATGTATGGCAGCTAGTCTATTGCTCTGCTGAAGTCACAACGATAATACTGTGTTAGCAGTAATAGGACCAGGAGAAGCAAGATTATTTAGTTGATTCAGGCGAGCACTTGTTTTAACAACAATACTGTCTTCATATAATTGAAGATGTTGTTAAACTATAATCTTCATTTCGAGCTTCCATTATCCAGCTATCCCCATCATTGTCTTTTGCTTAAAAAATGATTGTCAGCCTTGGGAAAGGTTGGATCAGAGTTGAAGATAGGTGAAGTTTGACTGAGATGACCATTGAAAGTATACTGTCTGGGTGCATAGCGGCTTGGTACGGCAACTGCTCTGCCCAGGACTGCAAGAAACCACAGGAGGTGATGTGCACAGCCCAGACCACGACATAAGCCAACCTTGCATTCATGGGCTCCATTTACACGAGTCTTTGCCACAGAAAGGCTGCCAACATCATCAAAGACCTGTTACACCCTGGTAATGATCTTCTACAACTTCTTCTGAAACAGCTTCCTAGCTGATATTTGACTGATGAATGGACTCTTTAAATTAAAATAATGCTGATCTTGCTAACGTTGATCATGCCTAGTACGCACCCTGTGCAATGTAACCCGTGTGCCTCTAAGTCTTTTTGATTTGTATATCTTTGCTTACTATGTTCTGCTTATACTGCTCATGTACACAGTTTTTTTTTACTGTACTTCAGTACACGTGACAATAAATATCTATCAATCATGGTGGGAATATTGACGTGGGAATGACTTGGATTGGGGTGGAATGGTTTCATTATTGAAGTATCATGATTCATGCTCAGATCATCTGAAGCATTCCTGGATCAAACTGTTGTGGATTTCTCTGACGGGTAGAAGAATGTCTGTAAACGCACTGACAAATTTACTGGAGTTCGCTATTGGTCCCCTCGAGCCTGTCCTGCCATTTAATAAGACCATAGCTGATCCGATTGTGACCCCAAATCTACATTCCCACCTAGCCCTGATAATGTTGAACCCTCTTTCTTACGAGAATGCATCCACCTCTACCGTAAAAGTATTCAAGGACTCTCTTTCCATCACCTTTTCAGAAAGTGTGTTCCAAAGACATTCAACCTTCTGAACAGCATTCTCCCTAATTTCTTTCTGGCTGTGCGGGTCTCAGCATTCCATGTGCAGCAGTTCTGCAGAACTGGAAGTTGGAACCTTGGGCTGGCTGCATATGTAGCATATAGCTGAGATGAAATGTTCTTTCTAAGAGGAGAAATTTCACGTTATATCTGTTTTAAATGGCCAACCATGATTTTTAAATGACTTTTAGATTTTCCCAGAAGTGGGTAAGTCTTCACATCTTAACCTGTCAAAACCCTTCAGAATCTATTCTGTTTCAGTCAAGTCGATTTTTGCTCTTCTAAACTCTCAGTCCAAGCCTAGTCTGTCCAACCTTTCTTCTTAAGACTACCTGTCCATTTTAGGTATGAGCATGGTAAAACTTCTCTGAGCTGCTTCCAGTGCTTTGTCATTTTGTTAAATAGAGTGACCAATACTGTACCTAGTATTCCAGATTTGGTCTCAGCAATGTGTTGTATAAATGAAGTGTTACCTGTCTACATTTGTGTTCCATACTCCTCTCAATACATTTTATAACATTCTATTAACCTGCATTGTTATTTGCTGTACCAACACAGTCACCTTTTGTGATTCATACACTCGAGCACAGAGCACTTGGATGACTATACAGCTGCATCTTGAAGCTCTACAATTTCTCTTGCCCTTTAGATAAAATGCTGCTTTTTAAAATTTTGCTGCCAAAAAATGAATAATTTCAAATTTTCTACATTATATTCTATTGGCAAGATCATTGCCCACTTATCTTTTTGCAATGTTATAATGTTCTCTTCAAAACTTACTTTCCTACTTACTTTGTGTTATCAGCAAAATTGTCAAAGAATAAAGTGAATGGGATTGTTTGTGGCATGTTAATGCAATTGCTAGTTTGGAAATTGTATTTCGAAGCAAAGCATAACTGAGTTATCTGGTGTGGACTGTACTCTTGTGAATGGTGCTCCTCTTGACGAAAATTCCCAAGATGTAAACTGGATTAAGTAAGTTGAATGTATACGTTGGGCTTTGGATGTTAGACTCCCACTGTTTACATTTGAAAAAAAAACAACTCTAACGATGAGTCAACGTAATGTTTCAAGAGGAAACAAAGATGATAGATGAAGCAATGAGTGTACTGCTGTTATCTATGTTGAACAAGTACTTTAAGGATTGGACAAAGTTTTAAATATCTGAGCTTTAGCATTAATATGTTACACAGAATTGAGGTGGAATTGTTACTACATATGACAAGATAATTGTAATGCATTTCTGAATGAAAGCAACATGTGAAATGTGGTACCAATCTGTTTGTAGCAGAGTTGAATGCTTTGAATTTCTAACCGTAGTTTTGCTCTAATTGGTGAGGAAAGAGGAACTCAAGCAAAGGGATTGATCAGCTGAAGGTCATTTATGGTCCAATTCTGTTACACTGTCTGCTTGTGTAGTTCTATAAATACCAACAGGAAGAGAAAGAAACCACCCATTTGATTGAAGAGCAGAGTGTAGACATCTGGCTTTTGAGATGTAATGATAAGTTGTAAAGAGGAATTTCCTGTTACAAGAATCCTGTACACAGCAGATCCAATCAACACTGGAGGGCAAAATAAGAGATGCTTTTACCTGCTGGAAAATTGAGTGTGTAAAATCCAATATGCGAAAGGCATTTGCTTCAAAAATTGCTAATCTGTCTAGTATAACAATTTTACCACCATAACATTTAATTGTTTGAAAAAGTCACTGATTTCACACTTTGTGGTTCTTGATACACTATCCCAAAGATTTAACTGCAAAGTTAAATCACATTTAAAATTAACCCATGTAGATGTCCTGATGAATATTGGGTTAGCATACTGTTTTGTATATAGTACGTGAAATGAACTTTCTTTTTTTGAAGCTTCGATCATGAAAGTCGAAATGATTCCCCAGAATTGAGCAACGCTCTAATTTTGTTCAGAAACTGATGTCATATTAATAAAACTGACAGCTTTAGTATTTATTTATTGTTTGTTGATTTGTTTTTGGTTTAAAGTAAAATTAACTGTTTGCACTGAAGATTTTGTTGCTTTTGCACTTGATTAACTGTTCAGTGTAAAAAAAAATTGGAATGATTGTGCTTGTTCAGAAGTGTGTCACTTTTCCTAGTGTTAGAAACGAAAATCGCTTCTCAATAATCGCTCTAGACAAATTCAGGAAAACAAAGTTTTATTAACAAGTCAAGTCTGCAGAGTCGGGCACCCTTAAAGAAAAGGCGCGCTGAGGCTTACAAAGTCTCCATTATTTATAGGACAAGTCCCTCCTCTCCTTGGCTCCAACAAGCCATGAGGTTCACATTCTTAAAAACATCATTATTTTTATCACAAAGTCTGCAACAAAAGGCTCCAGAGTCTCCAAAGTTTGTTGTTTTTCTCACCCTGTAGTCTTATCAGTCAAAAGCTTTAATCTTGAAACAGATGTCTCAAGTCGAACTCCCATCCTGGAGTCTTATCAGCGAAGGACTCATCCTTCTCTGCTGTGTGAATGGCTTCATTAATCAAGAGCCTGCTTGCTTTTACTATAGCTCACAAATTGTCAGCATTCTGCACAATTTAAACTACTCTACTTTTGAGTATATAAAATGGTTGTTAGAAAAGAAACAAAGGTTTTGTCTTTTATTATAGATCAGTCTGTGGTCCAGGCACATCTTAAAGTTTAAACCGAAATTACCTCTTACACTAGTCTTGATGTGCATGTACCAGCTTTAATTGTCAGGCATTGTTGGTAGTAGCATTGTATAACCGGCCATAATACCAATGTCTTGGTCGCTTGAAAAATCACAAGCCATATTTTGTAGCCATATTTTAAAAAGAAATCTTCAGACTAGATGACATACCTAATGTGATGAAAGCGTAATTGCATCTTCCTGTAGCTAAAATTTTTTGATTTGCTTTCATAAGTAATATTAGTTATTATTAAGTGAAAGTTGTTTTAATTTTTTTGTATTTGATACCCCTTGTTACTCTTAGCTAAAATAGAGTAATCATGTACTTGTGCATTTCATATCAAAAAAGGTTATACCTCAGGTAGCTGTCTCTGATAAGTAAAGTAGGATGGTGTCTCCAAGGGTTTCCTTTTTAATATCATGTTGTCTCTATCCAGACATCTAAAAGGTAACTAACAGATTGGGGTGGCAGAGAAATGACTTGGATACATTCAGTACTGACTTTTCTGTTGAGTACTGACTTTTCTGTTGAGCCCTGTGAGCATTTTGGTTACATTTGTCGGCTTGGAGATCACAACCAGAGGCAAATTGGATGGAAAGGATTTCTGTCATGAAAGTTTCGCCCAACATAATATTGTTTACAAGAGACCTTACTTTCCAATTGATGGAATTTAAATTCTCAGATGTCTCTAGAAGCCAGTGTCTTCCACCAATGCAAAATAAAGTGCAGTAATTGTTGCAGTGGCATGTTTGCTAAAATGTAAAGATGCTAATTTACATGTGCGATTATGTGAAGTTAGGACTTCACTGTAATTCATGCTGTCATGTAATGCAGGAGCTATCTTAGTTATTTGGTCTGCACACGAGCAGGTACAAAAGGAACCTTCATTAAAGGTCTATGTTTAACCTGTATGTCTGGCTTCAGCTTCATTTGTGTTAGCCCAGAAAGAGAGAATTCAACATGGTGGGAGTAATAATGAGCCAACACCATACAGTTGTAGCTGAAAATGCTGATTTAAAGTGCTTGAAGTACTTGTGACTAGAATATCATTTCCACATGGCAGGGTAACACTCCTTACTTAGCCTGAGATAGCACAGAAAAGCAATAGCAGTTTCAGCTGCAGAGTTCATAGCAGCACTGGGACCTGGTGAGGGGTTCTTCATGCATTGCAACATTTGCTTCTCACCTGCAAGCAAAAAGCAACAGCACAGTTCGGGAGGTGGCATCTTCTTAAAGCAACAAATGCTCCTTAGTGTGGAAAAGAACAAAAGATTGAAGTGATCATTGCCAGATTTCCAGAGTTGGCCGAGAAAGTATTTCATGTTTCAGGAGACACGAAGCTTCCAAGACCACAAGGTGAAAGACCTAGAGAGGCAAACTACAAGTTAGCTCCAGTGAAAAGTAAGACTGTGCAGAATTAATTCATTTTGTTCTGTCTGATGGCGAAGGTTGAAGTGAATTCAGTGTATACCGCTTGAAGTTTATGTGATACAAACAAAAAGCCAGTGAGTGTCGAGACAAATTTATTAACCATTGCAGAGAAAGGGCAAAGACAAAATGACACTGTGCATAGAAATGCTGCAACATACACCAATACAAGGCATTGGCACTAGATGATGGTGTTTACAAATGTTTTGGTCTTTAATGCCTAATGATGCTATATCCAAGGTGTCCAGACAGAGCAAGGTAAGCTGTAATTGTGACTTTCCCATAAATCAAAAGTGTCCAGCATATGCTGATGTGCAGAGCCTGTGGATATAGACGGCACTGGTTCAACTTTGCAAAATGTCCAGCAGCAGGAACGCTGATTACCTAAAGTGGGCAGTTCTACATTGCAGAAGCATGTTAACTAGAGGAGAAAGCAGGTGAGAAATCACCAAAAGCACAGGTCCATGTATGAAATAGGGGTTCTTCAGACCAAAATAGATGATGAGGATCAAGATGATACAATGAAATAGTTATTTTACAGTCACCTTTTAGATTCAGTTAACAGAATGGAAGATTTCAGAATACACCAGATCCTCTACCCCAGCAAGTCTGGCAGGTGTCTGTTAGGTTCTTTTTTCCTCCCTGAGATTCTTGCACACTTGATGCAACTGTAGACGCCAACTTCTGTGAATAACCAAGATTTTATTAAGTATAGTACAGTACAAGCTTTCTGGAGACACCCTTTAACACATTTTGAAATGCTTGCGAAGCCATGTCAAGGGATTTCTCTGAACAAAGGAAACAGTTCCTCCCTTAGACAAAATTTTTGCATCGCAGTCAGTAATGCCCACAAGACAGCCCTCTTGTCACTCCCCCACAGTCACATGCCACTCAAGACACAATGCAGTGACCACATCATTTCCAGAAACAATATAATGTAAGTCATCCCTTAATGGTCAAATCTGTTGTGAAATCTATTTTTTTAAAAACTACACAGTAATCAAAATTTCAACTGTAATGCCCTTATTGATTTTGAATAGGATGATTATGCAAATGGTTCTGAATGGCAAGAGGTGGCCATGTAAATTCTCTCTGAATAACTAGGAAATGGCCATGTGAATGGCAAGGGATGGGAATGTAAATTCCTTACAATCTACCTGTAAGACAGAGACATACCACCCTCCCTTGGGGACATCCAATTTCCTGCAGGTTAGCAGAGCAAATTAACCCTTTAATATCTCATTCCCTCCTTTTATCATTCACTGATAACCACTTGGATGGTGCTACCAGCTTAGTAATAACCATGTACAATTTCGGGAGAGATCAACATTAGTTGAATTTGCAATATGAAAGGGGCCAACAAATTCTTAACAATAATTGACAGAACTGAAGCAGCTTAGCTTCAAGTTCTAATATTATTTACATCTTAACAAAACATCAAAATTAAAATGCACTTCTTTTTGTGAACACTCTGCATTTAAAAAAAGCATCAAAGGTAATTTAATATAATACCCTCATCTGGCTAAAGCATGACCAGTGACAATTGTTTTTTGAAACAGGCATTGTAGAATTTCAAACCAGTTAGGAGCTCAAGGCCCTTAATCAATTTGTTTTAAGGTTATGTGTTTCCTAATTTTTAAAAAGGACATAATGTTTATAATAATGTAAAAACAAAATCTTCCCTACAAAACACATTGAATTGAGATCCTATTTCAGATGAGGCAAAACAGTTACTTAAAAGGATTTTGAGTTTCACCATCCTTGCAAAATTACAATTCCCTGTAATTACAAATATTCTGCTAATTCATTCCTTATTCCCCAAATAAAGACAATGCTTTTGTATCAGGTCATCATTCTTCTTGGGTTTTAAAAAAATGCTGGAAGTCTTTAACATTTTTCAACAGTTTGCCTGGTGTATTAAGCATCTTCAAATTTTGACCATACACAGTGAACACAGACAACAAAATGTAAACCAACGAAGAGGCATCACTTAATATTTCAGTAGTAATTCTTGGTCTTGATTGACTGACTGATTATGACATAATCATCAACCTTTTCCACGTGAATTTTTGATCTACTGTTTAGATAGCAATAGTTTATTGTTTAAGTTACAATAACAAAACTCATCAAGAGCTCTGACTAGACTTATGCAAATAAAACACTGTTGCATTTAAAACCTGTAATTGGAATTCTTGTCCCACTTCTCAAGTCTCAACTTCCTAACTTATCTCTCTGTACTAGTCCAGTGTCTTCAGTCGCCACACCCATTTCAGGGTCCTGACCTTTGTGTGGGGGGATTTCCCTTCTTAAAAACTGGTTGCAGGCAGGGTGATTGAGACAGACACTACAGTTGTTATCTTTTATCTTATGCACTATGTTCAGGAGCCTCAAACCATGGAGAAATATGGGCCGGGTGCTGGCAGGTGGGACTAGATTGGGTTGGGATATCTGGTCGGCATGAATGGGTTGGACTGAAGGGTCTGGGTCTGTGTCTGTGCTGTACATCTCTATGACTTCAACCTCCTTTTCCCCAGGGGATCTTTTACCTCTCAATTCCAGGGGGCTTTACCCTCCCTTCCCAGTAACTTTTGATTCTGAAAGCGAATTCGTTGGTGTGCAAGTGTGTAAGTTACTTTAGAGATTAGTTCACCACAGAGTCCTAGGGGTCAAGGGGTTGACTTGAGTGGTGGGTTAAGGAGAGAGATCAAGGTAAATCTTACCTTGTGTGCCCATCCATGCATGCAGGTGATCACTTATTCAGTCCACCTGTAAGTTCTGTGTATGTTGGAATCCCACTGCTGCCACCAAATGTTAGGTCTTTTTTCTTGAGATTCTTACACACTTGATGTAACTGCTGATGCCAACTTCTATGAACATGCAAAATTGTATTGAGCACAGTACAGGCTTTTGGAGAAACCCTTAACATTCTTCGCCATGCTTGCGAAGCCATGCCAGGGATCTCTCTGAACAAAGGAAACCGTTTTTCACTTAGATAAAATCTTTGGGCATCACTGACTGTGATGCACAGTCACTCCTCCACAGTCACATGCCACTCCAGACACAATGCAGTGACCACATTGTTCCCAGAAACAATATAATGTAAATCATCCCTTAATGGTCAAATCTGTTGTGAATCGGGAGTAGTCAAAATTCCAACTGCCATGTTTTCAGTGATTTTGAATAGGATGAAGTTGACGCAAATAGCTCTGAATGGCAAGGGATGGAAATGTAAATTCCTTACAATCTACCTGTAAGTCAGAGGCATCCCACCCTAGCCTTGGGGCATTCAATTTCCTGCAGGTCAGCTGAGCAAATTAACACTTTAATATCATGTCAATTGAGAAAGAAGGTTGACAATAGTGAAAGTGCCAAAATATTCTATCTTAGCCACAATTGAGGACCTATATCAAAAGGAATGGAAGTCTGTAGACCAACCCACAAGTGAAACTTGATTGAGTTTTTTAAAGAAGTAACAAAGAGGATTGATGAGGGCAGAGCAGTAGATATGATCCATATGGACTTCACTAAGGTGTTTGACAAGGTTCCCCATGGAAGACTGATTAGCAAAGTTAAATCTCATGGAATACAGGGACAACTAGCCAGTTGGATACAGAACTAGCTCAAAGATAGAAGTCAGAGGGTGGTGGTGGTGGTGGAGGGTTGTTTTTCAGACTGGAGGCCTGTGACCAGTGGAGTGTCACAAGGATCGGTGCTGGGTCCTCTACTTTTTGTCACTTACATAAATGATTTGGATGCGAGCATAAGAGATACAGTTAGTAAGTTTGCAGATGATACTAAAATTGGAGGTGTAGTGGATAGCGAAGAGGATTACCTCCAATTACAACAGGATCTGGACCAGATGGGCCAATGGGCTGAAGTGGCAGATGGAGTTTAATTCAGATAAATGCGAGGTGCTGCATTTTGGGAAAGCAAATCTTAGCAGGATGTATACACTTAATGATAAGGTCCAAGGGAGTGTTGCTGAACAAAGAGACCTTGGAGTGCAGGTTCATAGCTCCTTGAAAGTGGAGTCGCAGGTAGATAGGATAGTGAAGGCGGCGGTTGGTATGCTTTCCTTTATTGGTCAGAGTATTGAGTACAGGAGTTGGGAGGTCATGTTGCATCTGTACAGGACATTGGTTAGGCCACTGTTGGAATATTGTGTGCATTCTGGTCTCCTTCCTATTGGAAAGATGTTGTGAAACTTGAAAGGATTCAGAAAAGATTTACAAGGATGTTGCCAGGGTTGGAGGATTTGAGCTATAGAGAGAGGCTGAAAAGGCTGGGGCTGTTTTCCCTGGAGTGTTGGTGGATGAGGGGTGACCTTATCGAGGTTTACAAAATTATGAGGGGCATGGATAGGATAAATAGGCACAGTCTTTTCCTTGGGGTCGTGGAGTCCAGAACTAGGGGGCATCGGTTTAGGGTGAGAGGGGAAAGATATAAAAGAAACCTAAGGGGCAACTTTTTCACACAGAGGGTGGTACTTGTATGGAAAGAGCTGCCAGAGGAAGTGGTGGAGGCAGGTACAATTGCAACATTTGAAAGGCATTTGGATTGGTATATGAACAGGAGGAGTTTGGAGGCATATGGACCAGGTGCTGGCTGGTGGGACTAGATTGGGTTGGGTTATCTGGTCGGCATGGACGAGTTGGACTGAAGGGTGTGTATCCATGCTGAAAATCTCTATCTCTATGAAACCTGTGACATGTTATGGTCCAACAGAAATGTACCTGTGTTCCCCAATGAGGAATGCAGGTTTAATGAGTTAACATGGTCCATTTAGAGGTTCTACACAGTTGTCCATTAAAAAATGTCATCATTCAATGCACCACAAAATGCAGCATGCCAATTAGAGCATCATAGTTGATTGAACCAGATGGAATGGAAAACAAAAATGGAAAAATGATAATTTGCTGAGCACAGAATGGCAGACTGGTGCAGTTCTGCCATTACTGCAAGGAAGCTAAACATAGTTTTAAAGAGAGATTCTCGTAAGATGCTATAGTGAAAACAACTAGATCTGATGTTTGTTGACATGAAATGCTTTTCCAAACTAAATGCAAAAAACAATTGTTCCATTCACTTGTGAAGAGAGTCCCAAAAGTTATCATTTCAAACTCCTTTTTCAGCAGGTACTTTTTTAACTGTTGGCGTTGTTGTGTAAGAAGGATATACTTCAGCATTGTGTGGAGCTGATAATAGAATTAATTACTAACTCTTTGTATTGTGGATGGGTCACTCCCAGTTGGAAGCATGAAAGAAGAGCATGATTGAACCTACACTTGCTAATTGAGACTGATGCAAGGCTTCTTTTTCACCAAAAAATGCTCCATTAAGGTACCTAGGCCATACACTTAAATTGTTTCATTTATTCGTGGTCAGTATCTGCTTGGATGCTGGGAAAATTTAAGATATCGTTTGGGTGGCAAAACCTCAGATTAGATGATCTCCAAAGATTTCTAGGTCCATTCAACTTCCTTGCTTGCATGACATTATTTTCTGAGAAGGCATTTCCATGCAGGAATTATTGTAGGAAGATCTGCCATTCCTATGGTAGGACAAACACCTACATGTGTTTAATCCATTGAAGGAAGAACTTCTAATTAAATCATGCCTTCAATATTATGTAGAAGTAGTTGCAAAAAGACTTTGATGCACAGCTCTTAGTAGGCAATAAGCTTGTTGCATTCTGGATCAGTGGTGCTGGAAGAGCACAGCAGTTCAGGCAGCATCCGAGGACAGGCAAAATCGATGTTTCGGGCAAAAGCCCTTCATCAGGAATAAATATTCCTGATGAAGGGCTTTTGCCCGAAACGTCGATTTTGCCTGTCCTCGGATTTTGCCTGTCCTCGAATGCTGCCTGAACTGCTGTGCTCTTCCAGCACCACTGATCCAGAATCTGGTTTCCAGCATCTGCAGTCATTGTTTTTACCAAATAAGCTTGATGCACTCTGTTCAAAAAGTTTCCGACCATTACAGACAAATCTACATCTCTGTGGGGCCGATGCTATAGTGTAAGGAAAAGTTAGAAGCGAGAGCATCTTGCCAGGTAAGTAGTTGAGGCCCATTTAAAATTTTGATTGAAATATAATTGAACAACAGTGTGATTGTGTTGTTAGTTGATACCCTCTTTTTATATATCTTTTACTTTACCTGTTTGACATTGTATACATGATTTTCCCTTTGCCACAACTATTTTGGTGCTAATTACATGCACTACTTCAGATGAAAGCAAAACACTGCGGAAGCTTGAAATCTGAAATAAAACCAACAAAACTCAACAAGTCTGGCAGCATTTGTGGAGAGATAAGGTGTATTAATGCTTCGATGTGACTCTTCAGAACATGACCCTGGATGCTGCAAAACTGAATTTAAATACCATGTATTGGAATTAGATGTGGCAACATCTGGTGAAAGAGAGATGGAGTTCACATTTCAGGTTTATGACCCTTCGTTCAAGTGCTACAGAACTTAGTTTATGCACTATGTTTGGTGTCATACAGGTCAATGAATGTAGGAAAGGTAAAAGCAAAAGTATGTTTATAAAACAGGTGATCCACAATTACCTGATGAAGGAGCGTCGCTCCGAAAGCTAATGTACTTCCAATTAAACCTGTTGGCCTATAACCTGGTGTTGTGTGATTTTTAACTTTGTACACCCCAGTCCAACACCGGCATCTCCAAATCTTGTGTAATCCTGTGTGTCTTCTGAAAATCACCCTCTTAACCTGTTACAGGTTTTGTAAATTTCTTCATCATCCTTAACGTTTTTATTGATGCATCTTGGACATTTATATTTACACCTATTATTTTGGATACCCAGGTGACCATTCATCCTTGATACTATTTTTGAGTAATACCCTCCAGTATACTCCCAAATTCAATCCAATATTGTCTGAATGCAGACTTTGGTTTGGTTCCTTGCTTGTGCTGTTGCTAAATTATTGAAGTCTAGAAGTAATATAGCCCCTATTTCCATCTGATTAGTCTGCATCTAATCCTTAAATAGTTACTGGGCTATTAATTAGGCAGATATAGAATAGTTACTACTTTTCCTTCTGAGGAGCTCTCACTGACTAGTTTATGTTTAAAATTAAGAATTCTGACTGAGTGGTCTGTTTTTACACTTGGTTGTTAAGAGTTAAATAATTTTGTGATGCTGGTCTATCATTGAAATGCAATAACAAATGTTTTAATTCAGTTTATATTAATGTGTCTTTGGCAGAATTGACATAATTATTCATTTTCTGCACTAAGATGATCTTCAATTTGTTTGTTTTTGGTTTTTTATTATCGTTTGAAAAACTGGTTTCAATGTTTGCTGTACTGAACTTCTGCCTGCAGCAGAACTATGTTAATCAGTTCCATTTTGTTCATTTATCAGTTGATTCTATGTCACTGCATGAGTGTATTGAACAGAATTTAAATTTGTTAAATTTATGCGAAAGCAGGAAATCATTCAATCAGCAGAAATACTGTCTGTCAAATTATGTCTGCAAAGTGAATTAAAACCTTTTTGTCAATTGTGTATTACACAGTTTCATATTACTGGGAAAGAAGAATGCTTCATTCTGTCTATGATTTGGAGATGCCGGTGTTGGATTGGGGTGTACAAAGTTAAAAATCTCACAACATTCATCACTATCACCTGATGAAGGAGCGTCGCTCCGAAAGCTAGTGTGCTTCCGATTAAACCTGTTGGACTATAACCTGGTGTTGTGTGATTTTTAACTTCATTCTGTCTAGTTTATAACTACCACATTTACAAATACCAGCTGGTAATCAGAAGCATTTTTAGTCCTGTTGAGCAGCAGGGCCATTTAATTGAAATTTTAAAAAATCGTTTCTAAATGTGCCCTTGGATTTTATTGTAGTTTTGCGCCCTTGGTGCCTCATGTCATGCATTCCTAATCTCAAAAAGGGAGGTCCTAAACTCAATTCAGCAAATGGGTTAATATTTATTTAAACAATTAAATTAAATTGAAAGAGATGTTATTGTGGCAAACGAAGCTGCTGTTCAATCATTTGAATGAAAAGGGCTGCAAAAAAGTAAATGAAAATGAATGGCATATTCGATTCCCTACAGTGTGGAAACAGGCCTTCGTCCCAACAAGTCCACACCAACCCTCCAAAGAGTAACCCACCCAGACCCATTTCCCTCTGACTAATGCATCTAACACTATGGGCGATTTAGCATGGCCAATTCACCTAACCTGCACAACTTTGTAGTAGGCAGATTTACTGTCAGAAGTACCAAGAAACATGGGCAATTTCATTCACAGAAAATCAATGAGAGAAAAGTAATTCCTGCATGTGGGCAAGACACAATCTGTGAGGAATTGCTTTTCCAAGCACAGACTTTAAGACATAGGAGCAAAGATGGGCCATTCACGCCTTTTGAGTCTGCTCTGCATTCACTGAGATCGTATTCAATCTGATAATCCTCAACACCACTTTTCTGTTTTTTTACCCACAGCCCTTGATTCACCAAGGATTAAAAATCTCTTTCTCAGCCTTAAAACTTAATACCCCAGACTCTGTAGCCTTCTGAGGCAAAGATTTCTCAGAATTTACATTGGTTCTGAAGATCCGAATGATGATACTGAGCAAATGTTTCTGAATGATTCCAGGAATGGAGAAGTGTAGCTGCAATGTTAGATTGGGTAAGTTGGGTTATTTTCGTCCAAAGAAAGAGACAATGATAAGGCTACAAGATTTTGAAAGGTTCAGATCATCTCGACAAAAGCTATTCCCGTTATCGAAAGGTATAAGGGCAAGAGACGTTATTGGTCAAAGATGCGGGGGAATATGAGGAACACTTTTAAATAATGAATGGCAATGACCTGAAACTCATGGACTATAGAAGTAGAAATGGAACACTCCGTTCAAAAGAAAATTTGAATTGGCACCTGACGAGTAAAAGAAATGCAGGCGTGTGAGAATCGAGCAGTGGATTGATTGAAATGCTCTACTTGGAGCAGCTTGAATAGCTTCAATTTGAGGAACATGTTTTCCTAGACGAACATTTAAAATAAATTACTAATTCATCCCACCTCATTATACAAAGGATCTAAAATAACTTTTCCTTGATTTGGTTGCAATGTACAGGTATTGTAAACACATTTTGCAATCTCATCTTCCAGATTACCTTTGCAAATTTGAATTTTTCTATTCTATATAAAATCCTTCTTTTTTTGCTTTTATGAGTTCCAATGATTTTCTGCTTAATCTTTAGACAAAACTATAACTCCTCTTAAAAGCTTTTTATAAATTATTCCCAAAGATGTTACGAACCCTTTTTATTTCTAATGTTCATTCATATTGGCTCTGCTTCCGAGTTGAGAGTGTGATGCTGGAAAAGCACATCAGGTCAGGCAGCATCTGGGGAACAGGAGAATCAACTTTTCGGACATAAGCCCTTCATCAGGAATGAGGCTTGTTGCTCAGGGGGGCTGAGAGATAAATGGGAGGGATGTGGGGCTGGGGGTAAGAGCTTCAGCGCAGAGATGATGACCTGGGGGGGGAGGGGAGGTACAGTGAGAGAGAGAGTGAGACTCATTGAGATCCTTGTAGACAGAGGAGAAGGATCTTTTCAAGGTTGGCATCCTTGGAAGAGGCTTCGCAGTGAGGTTAAATTCAACCAGGAGGAAGTGAGGACTGCAGATGGTGGAGATCAGTCAAGATGCTGGAAAAGCACAGCAGATCAGGCAGCATCTTAGGATCCAAAATCATTTTGATGACTTCTGTCTTCCTTTCCTGTTACCTAGTTTACATTCTGTTTTGTGTTTTTGAAATGTTGTGTACCCTGGTGTGTTTACTTGGTCAGCTTGCAATTATATGAAATCCATTGATCTTTATTTGTGCAGATAGTTTGCTTGTTCAGTTATAAATGTTTTGTGCATGCTAATGAAGAGCCTTTAATTTTTTTTAAACTACTAAATCCTACTTGGTTTCACCTTAATCATTCCACCACTCTCTTGCTCAAGTTTTCTCTTTGGATTTCTAAATCTTGCTTCGATGACCACTTCTTTCTCTCCCTACCCATGACATCTCCCTGTTTCTCTTGCTGTATCCTTTCTGCCTTCTGCACACATACACACAGCCATCTTTTAGTTGGAAGCCCAATCTATGACCCTAGTTATATGATTCACCAGAACATGTCCTAATCAGCTGGCTCCCTGTCCACTCGGACTGAACTGAAAACCCCTTCTTCCCCTGCTACTCATTGAGCTACAGGCGTAATTCTCAAAAATGCTTGGTGCGATGTTAGTTTCTGCCTGGTTTAACGAATAATTCAGAATTTGTTACCTTTGGAGTGAATTCTTACAGGAAATTTTAGACCTCGTTCACATCCTCAGAGGGTTTGCCTCAAAAATGGCACTCAGGATTTCATTCAGCTAAACAGTGATGGTTGCTAGTTTATCAAAATGTTATAACTTCGCAATGAACTTAAAAGGTCCCCATTTGAGATGTGTTTGGAATGTGTTGCAAATGTTCTTTGTAAAAATCTAATAACTCTTAAGTTGCTGTTCTTTTTTTCAGTCTTGCAGATTGTCCTAAAATAATAAATTTCAGCAGAATAGTGACAAAACACCTCTGAAGAGAAAAAGGAAGTAAACTTTGTAAATACACTATCTAGTCAGTAGCTGAGAAGTTTGCACTTCAACTCCTCAGAGCTGAATATGATGTGCACTTGGGTTACAGTACTAGTTTGGGGAACATATTTGTTTTGTGTACATTCTCATTTTCAATTTGCTTTCTTCTGTTATTTCACTGTTACTATGCAGTAACACCAAGTATTGCAGATTTTAAACTAAAACGTGCTAATTTTCTGGCATGAAGGCCCATGTCTTGAGTTTAAACTTGAGTGCCCTCTGGTGATTTTTTTTAAATCATGAAAGGGGCACCTCCAAAATTTTAATTTGGTTTCTTCCTTCAGGAAATTTCCATGCAAGTAATTTCAAAATAACACACAACAGTAACCCCAAAGTATGATTTTAATCAAAACAGACATATGTGCAATAGTGTAAATAAATGAACATACTTTGTAATATCTGATCTTACATCAGCTGTCACGAAATATTATGCAACAGTGTGCAGTTAATACAGTAACTGGGATCTTGTTCCAGCAATTACATCAGTGCTTGGAATTTGGCAATGGTTTCTTATATAAATAATATCTTTTCACTGCTTAAGCCCAAGGCATTCCTCACAACAATAAACATGAGTAAGTACTTAAATTGTGATCCTTAGCTACTCTACACAAGCTTGTCCAATTTGACGTGCTTAAATCTATGGCCATATGTCCAGTAAGTATACAAATACTATTTACTCCTTTGCTCCCCACCACCCCCCACGTTCATTAGATGGGAGCTCTTTCAAATCGAGAATAGTGTTTCACACTCCAAAAAAGTTTTTGGAATTATAACAAGATCTCCCTTAAATCATCTCGTGGCCTTTTTTTCTCCAACAGAAAGTGTCCCTGTGCCATGTCTCTCTCCTTTTTAGTTTTTTTCCCCCTACCTCTGGCATCAACCTGATGAATTTAAATTGTACATCCTGAATGGTTTTAATTGCTTTCTGCACACAGTGTTTTGTGTCCTCCCTATTGGTTTGTACAAATTAATTATTACTTTTGTAAAATCCACAAAACTTTTTTCTCAATGGTCTGTCTACTCAATGGACAAAAAATGGTGTTAACAAGTCTGGTTGTATTTAAAACTTGGGTCACCAGGACCAAATGAGATCTCTTTGAGAATGCTGGGGAGATGGAGTGTGAAATTTGGGAAGGCACTTGTCATAGTCCTGCTTACTTTGATCTACGTTAGTGAGTTAGACTTGGGATTGCTCATTGCGGACTCATACTTGTAGGTGACAAAAACTTGTAAGTTTTGTTCACTATGCAGAAGGCAGTGACAGACTTGAAGAAATTTGCTTGTGGCAGATGAAGTTTTATGCAGAGAAATGTGAGGGCTATATTTTGGGAGGAAGCACGTGTTGTACTCCAGCACGAAGAGAGCTAAAACAATGTACTTCTGTTAAATTTCTTAAGGTGGACACGTGCTGGGCTTAAGGCTGTTATGATCAGTTCCTGGGTCAGGTTTCCAAATATTTACAGCTCCAAGTACATTACTCCCAAATTCTTAAGCTCCCTGTTGAGGTATGAACTGACTCCCCCTTTGGATTCACTTGTCCCCGAGGTTGGTTGCAAAAAGGTTAATTTAAAAAGGATCCATTTCCGTGTGGAAATTTTTCTTCCAGGCAAAAGGAATTTAGATTTTAAAAGCAACCAATTTAACCAAGCTTTCTTGAATGGACAAAAGAGTGAGTTCATTCATTTTTAAACATTAAAAGCAGCAATAATTTAATAGATGCACACCAGGTAAGAAGTGAGTCCCAAAAAAGATAAACAGATCAGATTTTCTCTTTCATGAGATGATAAAAGAATGTTGTGTTAGTTGTTTACTTGTTACCAATCGTGACACACTTTCGCAGAATTGCAGGGCTTTAATCTGATCCATTGGTTGTGGTATCACTCAACAGAGAAGCATCAAGGACTCACTGGGTCTAATGGTTTCAGCCTGTTTATAAATATGCTACTTCTACTGTTTTTACATGTTTGTAGCTTCAACACATTGGCACCTCACTTTTAGTTAAGTCTTTTGCTGCTCCATTCTCTCCAAATCCTCACCAAACCAACATGCATCTCATAACTTAATGGTAATGATAGAATGAGAGAGATAGCAGCCCTTAAAATTACAGATTTCTAATATCCATCAGTGTCTCATGGATCCTCAGATTTGAACTGCTAGATTTGATCTGAATTTGTCTGATCTAGCACATAGATAAAACATGGTGCACAACGTCCTCACTGTGAATGTGAGATTTCACCTTCACAAGGCTGATGCAGTGTTTCATGTGCATCTGTGACAGAAAGATTGGGAATGAGGTGATGTCGTTATTTTTTCTTGTGTTGATCCTTTTCACCAATTGTCACAAGGCAGTTTGATAAATAGTGCTTTACTGGACTTTGTCAATGCTGTCAGTAGTGCTGCTACTGAGTCTCTGTTATAGCCATTGCAGAATACATTGAGCCTTTGCTATTTTCAGTGCCTGTTTCAAGTATTGTCAATATGGAGGAGTACTGACTTATGAAAGAGTATGTATAGAAACGAGGCTGCCATAAATCATTTTGAGGTCCAGAGTAAATATTGAGTCAGCTACTCTTCACAGCTGTATTGTTTCCAGCTCTAGTTGGTCTGATCTGGTGAGACAGATGTAGCGGTGGTGTTGATGTCAGGGTCTGAGGGCACTGATGAAGTATGATTAATTGAATATGACTTTGTAAGGTTATGGCTTGACTTTTCTCCCAAGTCACCATTACCATGATTCTAGCTTTGTCACTCTTCAACTATTATTGAGCAGCATGGTTTCCTCCATTTCAACTGCCAACTACTATGACATACAGGGCCTTGAACCCACCACCTAAACTCCGATAACACAGCACATCTTTCTCATTTTCATTCTTTCTATCTGTGCCCTAAGCCAAGAAATCTTTTAAAAATTGATTTTTTTGAAAGCAGTTAATCACTGATTAATTTTCGGAAGGCACAGCAAATATAATGAAGCCTAAAAGTTTATGAGTACCTTACAGATGGGTGCTCTTGATTTTCACATCATCATTGTACATATCTACAACTGCTCACGTGGGATTGAAATCCTATTACATTCAGCAACACGAGCTGTGGTGAAATGTTAAGGGGTTAATTTGCTCTGCTGACCTTCAAGAAATTGGATGTCCCTGGGGTAGGGTGGTATGTTTCTCTGTCTTGCAGGTACAATGTAAAAAAAAATACATTGTCATCTCCTCCTCTTCAGAGTAAGTTTACATTATGATCTTCTATTCAGAATCAATAAGAACATTGCAGTCAAAATTCTGACTATACCCTGCACATAAAAATAAGATTGAAGGGATGATTTACATCACATTGTTTCTGGAGATAATCAGGTCACTGCATTGTTTTGAGTGGCATGTGACTCTGTGTGAGAGTGGCATGTGACGGTATGTGTGGCTGGGGGTTGTCTTGTGGGCATTACTGACTGATGTAACATCCTGTACAAAAAGGAGGACTGTTCACTTGTTCAGAGAGATTTTTTGACATGCTTGGCAAGCATTGTGAGGAGTGTTAAATGATCCTCCAAAACTTGTACTTAATGAATTTTGGCTGTTCACAGAAGTTGGCACACTGCAATTGCATCAAGTATAAGAATCTCGAAAAAATGAACCTAACATTTAGTGGCAGTGGGGGGGTTCCAACATATATGGGAGCTTCTAGACAGACTGAGTAAGTGATTGTCTGAGTGCCGGTTGCGTGAGAAGGCCATTTAGTAAGAGTTACCTTGCTCTCTCTCATGAACCTATTACTCCGTCAACCCCTCACCCCCAGGACTCTGTAGTGACGGAATGTCCGAGTTAACTTATGCACTTGCACACCAATGAGTTCTCTTTCAGAACCATAAGTTCTTGAGGAGGTTAGAGTGCCCTTTGAATTCGGAAGTTTGAGTCCTCAGAATCATAAGTTCACTGAAAGGGAGGTTAGAGTTCCCCCTGGAATTCAGAAGTCAGAGTTCTCTAATAGTGAGGCTTGAGGCTCCAGAGCATAATGCACAAGATTAAAAAAAAACTACTGTGTCTGTCTCAACTGTGTCTGTCTTAACTCGGACATTCCGTCACTCCAGAGTCCTGGGGGTGAGGGGTTGACGGAATGATAGGTTCGTGAGAGAGAGCAAGGTAATTCTTACTAAATGGCCTATCTATCTCACGCAACCGGCACTCAGACAATCACTTACTCAGTCTGTCTAGAAGCTTCCATATATGTTGGTTGTTCAGAGGGGCAATACCCACATGAAGGTTGGGACTCTGAAGTGGGTGTGGAGACTGAGGACACTGGATTAGGTTTGAGGCTCTGGGCCATAGTGCATAAGGTAAAAAATAATGGTTGTGTCTGTCTCGACCACTCTGCCTTAGATTGGTTGTCAAGAGGGGAAGTCCCCCACATGAAGGTCAGGACCCTGAACTGAGTGTGGAGACTCAGAACACTGGGCTAGTATATAGAAGTAAGATTGGAAATTCAGCCCAGGGAAAAAAAATGGGACAAACGTTGGATAAGTCAGGTGTCAGGACCTCTTTATATCAGTTATGCTGAGATGACCCCCAAAATGGGGAACGGTTCAGGTGGCCTGTCAGGATGTTTAAATAAACAATCGGGAAATGAAATTTGACTGCTCAGAGGAACTTGGGACATAGATGAATGTTTGAAAGTAGAGAAGGTAATTTGGAAACAAAATACAGGGACTAAACTACAGGGGTGGTTGGTGGGGTGGGGGGGGGGTGGTAAAGGTGAGGGTGACCCTGACCCTGCAAAACAAATATAGAAGACACATGGGTGTTCGCACTCTGTGTCAAAAGGCTTCTGGATCACTCCAGTTGGCCAAGTGTGTATACCTGCTGCTTCGTTACCAACGCTAATAATACCTAGAATATTTAATTTTATTCCATTTTTATTTTCATTTTAAGTTTCAGTTCATAGATGTCAATTTAATTTGCAGTTGTTTAGGAAATATTCATATGTTGCTTTGTTTTGTTAAGTGACTGCTCATATCTGTTTTCTATCAACTTACACAATACTATTAGCTATTAGTACTTGGTAACAAAAAAAAATGAAATATTTGTGTATTGCTTTCACACTTCGTGTGAAACATAATTTCTACCAATTATTTCCAACATTTTAGAATTAAGGATCTTAATGTGTGAGATGACACAAGAACTTAATTAGTATAGTGCTTACTGTAATTTCGGACAGAACACAGCAGTGAGTCCAGCTATGGGCTCTGTTCCATTTGAATGATTCTCAGCTGGCAGGACTGTTTAAAGATTGACTGGTAGATATAGCAAAAAAAAATTAAACTTCAAGGAAATGTCTGCATGTGAATACTGCTGGTAAAGCCTTGCTTAAGTGATCAGGAAAATAGAAGACTTGAAATCAAACTTTATTACAGCTCAGCATGAAGTAAATAGTAACAGAAGTTAAAGAAAAACTTGGTTTGAAATGCTTTTCCTGACAGCTTTCACATTAACTGAGTATTCATTTGTTAAAGGAAAATAATTTTTGAATAACCTGAATGGAGTCCCTGAGGGTTTAATTTTAGGACCATTTTTTGTTGTTTATAAGTGACTGAATTGTTCAGGCAGTGCAATTTAGACGTTTATGGATTGTATAAAACTTGATAATGTCATAAATAGTAAACAGAGTAACAGACTTCAAGATGACTGAGACTGTTGGAATAGTTAAATGTGTGACTGTCTTTATACTGATACCTACCTTGGCAAGGAAGGAATGAGAGGAAATACAGAGGTACTTTCAGCAGCTGATATCATCTCGAAGAGTTTCTCCATTTCGAGGTAAAGTACGCCTTCGGATCACCGCCCACCCCTCCACAACCTGATCCCAACAGATTCAATCACCTCCCCAGTCATGAGCATGAAAAGTGAAGAAAGTAACAACGATAAAGTGGAGGTCCATATACTTTTTGTCAGTGGACTTCCTATGGACATTAAGCCACGTGAGCTTTATCGTCTCTTTCTATAATTTAAGGGATATGAAGGTTCACTGATCAAGCTAATATCACAACAGCCAGTTGGCTTTGTTACATTTAAACAGCAGAGAGGGAGCCGAAGCAGCAAAGAATGCTGCGTTCACCTAGCCTGTAGCTGCAGCTGCTGCACTTTTCGCTCAACCGCGGTGGTATCCTCCATTTGAAGCATCTCCACAAGGATGGAAGTCTTGTCAGTTTTGTTAAGTATTTAACTGCCTTCATCCAAGAATTCAGATTTCTCTGTGGAGTGATGTGCAAGGACAGACGGGATTTTATTTTCAGATTGGAGTTTACCGAAGGAGATTTTGGATAACTGTCTCATTTCTACTCAACTTGGATAGTTTGGAGTGGTCACTAAGGACAATGGATTTAAGAACTTTACTGCTGAATGTTTTTTTCCCACGCGGGAGGATCCTGTGATTCTAATCTACTGCATGGACTAGTAATTAATGTCATTATAATAATTGTACCTTGTGTGTCAATAATTTAAATACTGGGGGAGTGGCTGAGGATTGTCTTATGGGCATTGCTGACTGTGATGCAAAGATCTTGTATAAAGGAAGAGCTGGTCCCTTTGTTCAGCAAGCTTCTCTTGACATGCTTCACAAGCATTGTGAGGAGTGTCAAGTGGTGCTCCAAAGCTTGTCATAATAAATTTTGGCTGTTCACAGAAGTTGGTGTATTGCAGTTGCATCAAGTGTGTAAGAATCTCAAGAAAAAAATCTTAATAGTGGGAGTGGTTCCATGCTCTAGGACAAAAGGGATCTAGTAATAGTCCATTGGTTATCATTCTTTCTGCGCTTATCATATCTTGTCATTTTAGAATTTTATAGGGTTCTATGAGATCTCCACTCCCAATGGGCCTAACCGATCCAATCTCTCTTCATATATTGGTCCTGCCATTTGAGGAATCAGTCTAATAGAATTAGGAATGGACCGCTGAAGGCACACAAGTGAAAATTGAAAGCAATGTTCTTGATCTTCTGAGTATGAGCAGGGAACAGTGCCACAACAGTCATCGATGTATTTTAAAAAATAATGAGGTATGATAGCTGCATATGACTACAATAATACCTGTTGTACATGTCCCACACAGAGGGATTTATACACATTTCCAAAGTATTGGCTTTTATTTGGGGGAGGTGAGTGGAGTCAAGTGAAAATTATTGTTCAGGTAGCTCAGCTTGTTCAGATATTGAAGAGGTAGCTGAAAACTGACCTCCTCCTGCATTATCAGTTATAACTGTTTCATTATTGGTGGCCATGATTCTCCCCCTTTCTCCTTGAAGGCACTGCTGTTTTTTAGAAGAAAAAAATTATTTGGTCAAGCTTTTGGTTATCTGACCTAATGTATCTTATTGTGGTATGCTTTTATTTTATACTGCACCTGTAAAGCATTTTTAGATGTTTCACTACTTTATAAAGGTTTTATTTACATATTGTTCTGTGTGGTGTTGGTAGTTTATTTGTGGTTAATGAGTAGCATTATTGTTCTTTCAGTTCTTCATGGTCATATTGATGGTTTGCAAGTCAAAGGCATTTTTAAGTGTGGATTAACTGTATGAGCTATTTGGTGGGTGCATACTCTACATTTGATGTTCCAAATGGTCACGGAGATGCTTCAGATACACTAGGAGGTAAAATAAATAAAAACTGATTCTGTTCGCCGAGCTGGAAGTTTTTGTTGCAAACGTTTCGTCCCCTGTCTAGGTGACATCCTCAGTGCTTGGGAGCCTCCTGTGAAGCGCTTCTGTGGTGTTTCCTCCGGCATTTATAGTGGCCTGTCCCTGCCGCTTCTGGTTGTCAGTTTCAGCTGTCCGCTGTAGTGGCTGGTATATTGGGTCCAGGTCGATGTGTTTGTTGATGGAGTTTGTGGATGAGTGCCATGCTTCTAGGAATTCCCTGGCTGTTCTTTGTTTGGTTTGCCCTATAATGGTAGTGTTGTCCCAGTCGAATTCGTGTTGCTTATCATCTGCGTGTGTGGCTACTGGGGATAGCTGGTCGTGTCGTTTCGTGCTAGTTGATGTTCGTGGATGCGGATCTTTAGCTGTCTTCCTGTTTGTCCTATATCGTGTTTTGTGCAGTCCTTGCATGGGATTTTGTACACTACATTAGTTTTGCTCATGCTGGGTATCGGGTCCTTCGTTCTGGTGAGTTGTTGTCTGAGTGTGGCTGTTCGTTTGTGTGCTGCTTTTAGTCCTAGTGGTCGCAGTAGTCTGGCTGTCATTTCAGAGATGTTCTTGATGTATGGTAGTGTGGCTAGTCCTTTGGGTTGCGGCATGTCCTCGTTCCGTTGTCTTTCCCTTAGGCATCTGTTGATGAAATTGCGAGGGTATCCGTTTTTGGCGAATATCTTGTATAGGTATTCCTTTTCCTCTTTTTGCAGTTCTGGTGTGCTGCAGTGTGTTGTGGCCCTTTTGAATAGTGTCTTGATGCAACTTCGTTTGTGTGTATTGGGGTGGTTGCTTTCATAGTTCAGGACTTGTTCTGTGTGTGTGGCTTTCCTGTGTATCTTAGTGGTGAATTCTCCGTTTGGTGTTCCGCTGACAGGAGAAACTGAAACACCTGATCAGCAGATCCAGACACTCTCTACAATCAACACAGGAATTCTTGGACATCATCAGAAATATACACAGACAAGGAAGAAACCATGGTCTCATTTGACGTAACAGCACTGTTCACCTCTATTGACAAAGCCCTAGCCAGGGAACAATAGCCAACCTGCTGAACAGACATAACAGACAACAGGACGTTGAACCCATCAACAAAGACGGCATACTTAAACTACTGGACTTGTGCCTCACAACACACTTCACATTCAACAACCAGATATACAAACAAATCAACGGAACACCCATGGGCGCACCGATCTCGGGACTCATAGCAGAAGCAGTAATGCAAAGGTTAGAACAAACAGTCTTACCACAAATTAAACCCAAACTCTGGGTCAGATACGTTGATGACACCTTTGTAATCATTAAAAACACGGAAATAGAGAAAACACACTGGATCATCAACTCCACACTCACAGGAATCTGATTCACGAGAGAGGAAGAAAAGGACAACCAACTCCCATTCCTAGACGTGAGGGTACAGAGAACACCAAACGGAGAATTCACCACTACGGTACACAGGAAAGCCACACACACAGACCAAGTCGTGAACTATGAAAGCACCCTTGCTCTCTGTTTGCTATTTTGATTAAATTGCAGTGACAGATGAAAACCACACTGAGTAGGATTCATAATTGTCATTACAGAGCAAGATTTAAAAAAAAAAAATTGTTGATGCAAGGCTGTTACAGATTGGACTGGCCGTGGGTTTAAGCAGAGACTGTGTAAAGGATATTTGGATGAATACTTGAAGCAGGAATTGTGAGGGAAAATGGGGGAAATATCTCCAAAATTGGACTAGTCTTGGATTATGGTAATAAAGAGCTGCCATTTGACGTATTGCAGTGAATGGCTTTCATGTAAATATACACTATTGTGTTGGTTCACCTGATTTGTAACTATGTAATAGCTTGATACATCTGACAGGTACTTGAACAGATTTTGTTTCCCCAAGAGAATATAAATTTCATTTTCTTCATTATAAAATGTTGGCTAATGACTGTTTTGTGACATTGTCTGATAGGCATCTGTTCTATATCTGTATTCTGACTCATTGAAGGAGTGACTCAGTATGGTGTAATAACTTTGTGGAATTCAAGCTATTATCGTGGGTCTGGTGAACACTTCGAAATTGAGTGAAGTAAAAGTTGCAACATGATTACTTTTGCTTGGACAATTCGTTTAAAGTTTACGAAGCATTAACAATGTTCTTAAGAGTTGAAAGACTGTGCCAAGGCCTCATTTATTGTCACTTGCTATTTGCTTTGAAGATGTTGCTTGACATTCTTGAACTGCTGCAGTTTTGTGGATGATGCGGAAAATAATGTTCAGATCAGAGTTGACTTAAACTCTCATGTGTTGTAAGAATAGTGGGTAGACCAGTTTAGTGTGGGTCAAAATAAATCATCCCTTTTCCAGCAAATGTGGTCTCCGCATTTTGTCACTGGATGATACTTGGTCAGTTAAGTTGGTTGAATGTGTCCAAAGTATTGCATAATTACATCTTAATCAGTTCAAACTCCTGTACACCATTGAATGTGAATCACAGCTGTTCTTCTGTTTCAGTAATACTAATAGTTGTACACGATGCATCATTGGCAAATTAAGTATGTTGGTAGGTTTCTTTACTGCATTGTGTTTCATTAGAATTACGTGGCTTTGTATTAATCATGAAACACATTGCTGTCCAATCAGATTTTTAAATGCAGTAAAGAGAGCCTGATTTTTAAAAAGGTGACATAAATATTTAGGTAGATTAGACAATTATGGGAAGACGTTGATAGTAACTGAAGAGTAGTAGCCAGAGTACCATGTGGAATGACTTCTCTGTCAACTTCTGCACCACCAACTCTGATGTCCCTCATGGATCTGTTCTTGGTCCCCTCTTTCTCTTCTGCATGTTACCATTGTGACATTTTCCTAAATAGCACATCAATTTTCATAGAGATGCTGATGAAGTCTAGCTCTAGCTCTACCTCATCACAATCTCCCTCCACAATCTCCATTGTTGCAAAGTAATCAGACTGCTTGTCAAACACCTTATAATGCATGTACAGAAATCTTCCCCAACTAAATGTTGTAGCAGAATCTAAGTTGAAGTTCTGACTTTATGTCCACACAATCGCAAAGTATAGCATCGTCCAACTCCGCCCATGCCTCCTATCAACTGCTTCTGAACATTCCGCTTACAATTCAGCACATTCCTGACTAGCTTCCCATATGATATCCCTATCTCTGATTTGCTTTGAGTTTCATGAATAGATGTTCTGAGCTCAGCAATTTCTGGACTCTCGAATACCTCAATTTTAATTGCACCATCATTAATGCACGTTTTCAGCTGCCAAGGCACTGGGATTCCCTCCCCTAGCGTACATGCCTCACTTTTCTCTTTTAAGATGCTCCTTAAAACCTACATCTAACAAAGTTTTTAACAGTCTTCCCAATTTCTCCAATGTGAATTTATAACATACTCTCAGAGTACCTTCTGGTAGTTTGTTTCATTATAATGACTATATTATTTGATTTTTGCAAATTTTTTTTTGCCATTGGGATCAGCCAAAAATGTCTCAGTTTTGCACTGGACTTTCCTATATTTCCTTTAAGTAGGCAAAGTCCATTTTAGTATGGAAGTATTAAGATTATTTGAAATTATGATTCTATGCCTGATAAAACTAATTGTACTATTTGGATAGCTGTTACTCAGCAAAACTATAGAATTCTGAGTTTTTTAAAACATAAGCTGTCCGCTGAAACTGACAACCGGAAGCGGCAGGGACAGGCCACTATAAATGCCGGAGGAAACACCACAGAAGCACTTCACAGGAGGCTCCCAAGCACTGAGGATGTCACCTAGACAGGGGACGAAACGTTTGCAACAAAAATTTCCAGCTCGGCGAACAGAACCACAACAATAAGACATAGGATCAGAAATTAGGCCATTCAGCCCATTAGGCCATTCAGCTCTGCCATTCAATCATGGCTGATAAGTTTCTTGATCCGATTCTCCTGCTTTCTCCCTTTTAACCCTTGATTACCTTGACAATCAAAAACCTATCTATCTCGAACTTAAATATACTCAATAACCTGGCCCCCACAGTCTTCTGTGGCAGTGAATTCCATAGATTCACCTTTCTCTGGCTGAACAATTTTCTCCTTATCTCCAGTCCAAATGGTCTTCCTTTGCTCTAATGCTGGGCCCTCTGGTCTTAGACACTCCTACCAATGGAAACATCTCGCCAAAATCCATTCTCTCCAGGCCATTCAGTTTCAATTAGATCTCCCTTTATCCTTATCAATTCCATCGAATATAGTCCGAGTCCTCAAACATTCCTCATATGTTAAGCTTTTCATTCCTGAGACCATTCTTGTGAACCTTCTCTGAACACACTCCAGGGCCAATACGTTCCTTCTGAGATATTGGGCCCAAAGCTGCACACATTATTCCAAATGTAGTCTGACCAGAGTATTTTAGAGACTCTGAAATACATCCCTACTTTTATATTCAAGTTTCCTCAAAACAAGTGCCAACTGCCTTCCTATCTACTGACTCAACCTGCAAGTTTACCTTGAGAGAATCCTGGAGTAGAACTCCCAATCTCTTTGCACTTCAGACTTCTGAATTTTCTCCCCATTTAGAAAATAATCCATACTTCTATTCTTCTCACCAAAGCACATGACCTCTCACTTTCCCACATTGTACTCCATCTGCCACTTCTTTGCCCACTCTCCTAACCTGTCTAAATCCTTCTACAGCCTCCCCACCGCCTCAATACTATCTGTCCCTCTACCTATCTTTGTATTGTCTGCAAATGTAGCCAGAATGCTGTCAGTTCCTTTGTCTAGATCATTAATATATAAAGGGAAAAGCTGTGGTCCCAACACTGACCCTTGCAGAGCTTCACTTGTTACTGGCTGCCGTCTTGAGAGACTCTTTTATCGCCCGTACTGGCTTTCTATCCATGTTAGCACCTTGCCTGAATCCCCTGGACCCTTACCTTGCTGAGCAGCCTCCTATGCGGCACCTTGTCAAAGGCCTCCTTGAACTCCAGGTAGATAACATCCATTGGCTCCCCTTGGTCTGACCTGTTCTTTTCTTCCTCAAAAGATTCTTTCAGATTTTCAAGCGTAACCTCGCTTGATGAAACCATGCTGACTTTGTCTTAGTTTACCATACACTTCCAAGTATGCAGAAATCTCAACCGTTACAATGGATTCCAGGACCTTACTCGCGACTGAGGTTAGGCTAATCAGCCTGTAGTTTTCTGCCTTTTGCCTTACTCGCTCTTTCAACAGGAGTGTCATGTTAGCGATTTTCCAGTCCTCTGGGACCCTCCATGACTCTGGCGATTTCTGAAAGATCACCTCTAAGACCTCCACTATCTCTGCAGCTATCTCCTTTAGAACTCTGGGGTGTAGTCCATCCGGTCCAGGTGATTTATCCACTTTCAGGATGTTCAGGTTTTCTAGCATCTTCTCTTTGGTGATGGCCACTATGCTCAGCTCCTACTCCAACACTCGAAATTTTGGGGTCTTTCTTGTATCTTCCACCATGAAGACTGACGTGAAGTAAGTATTCAGTTCTTCAGCTTTGTTCTTGTCCCCCACTACTATCTCTCCAGTATCATTTTCCAGGGGCCCAATGTCCACTTTTACCACTCTTTTGTCCTTTGTGTATCTTAAGAAACTCTTACAGTCTTCCTTTATTATTACTGACTGGCTTACCATCGTATTTAATCTTCTCCCTCCTTATTTATTTCTTGGTTGCCCTTTGTTGGTCTTTGTAAGCTTCCCAATCCTCCAGTTTCCCACTGCATTTTGCCACATTATATACTTTTTTTGCGTTTATGTAATCCCTGACCTCCATATTCGGCCATGGTTGCCACATCCTCCCTTTAGTATACTGCTTTTTTCCTCAGGATGAATTTTTGCTGTGTCTCCTGAATTGCTCCCAGAAACCCCTGCCATTGCTGTTCCACTGTCTTTCCTGCTAGACAATTATGCCCCGCTCCTCCCTCAAGTCTCTGTAGTGGCTTTGTTCCGCTGTAATACTGTTACCTCTGATTCTATCTTCTCCTTCTCAAATTGCAGAGTAAATTCAATCATATTATGATCACTGCCTCCTAAGGGTTCCCTCACCTTAAGCTCCCTTATCAAGTCTTCCACATTGCACAAATCTAAATCCAATATTACCTGTTCCTTAGTGGACCCCACCAAGCCATCTCATAGACATTTCACAAATTCCTTTTCTTGCAATCCACTGCCAATCAGATTTTCTCAGTCCACCTGTATATTGAAATTCCCCCCCCCCCAGCCCCCATGATCCTGTAATTTTTCGTTTCTTACACATCTTTTCTATCTCCTGATGTCTTGTGCCCCAGCTCCTGATTACTGTTTGGAGGCCTGTGCATAACTCCACCTACAGTTTTTTTTTAACCTTTGGCAGTTCCTCAATTTTACCGACACAAATTATACACTATCTGACCCTACTTGATTTCTTGCTGTCGACTTAATTTCAGTCCTTACTAATAAGGCAACCCTATTCCTTCTGCCCATCTGCTATTAAGCTAGTTATTTTTAAAACTTAATTTGAAGTTTCTTCATCTGCCATGGTGGGATTCAAACCCACGTTCCCTGAACATTCGGCTATGCTCTGGATTGTGAGTCCAGTGACATTACCACTATGCCACCATCTCTACTAATGGGGACATCTGGTTGCAAAATGACAAGCAAGGCCCTGGAATAAATGAAAATTAAACAAGCTAGTTTTAAAAGTTAATTCCAACTGTAAGATTTGCATTCAAGGTCAGAGGTAGAATTGTGAAGCATTCGTTGGCTTTGTAATGAAGCTAGCAGATCTACTTTATTTAATATAAGGTTTGCATTGTTTATGCAGTCTCCAAATGAAAGGAGATTGAAAACCCCTTGGAATCAAGAGAGTTCCTTGACAAGGCCAGTAATTCTAGGAGAGGGGTTGTTTGAACAAGAAAAATGGCTAACGCCAATTTTTTTATATGTTACAGAATCAGTTATGTCAAGTTAATGTAATTTACATTTCCTGTTTGAAGATATTCCAAAAAATGCTACATTTCTGTAGATGGGCTGTGGGGATAGAAGGTTCTTTTTGTTTATTTATTTGCTTCACTGAATCTGAGCTGGTTGAGAAAGCCTAATTATAATTGTTAGTAGGCTTGCACTTTAAGTGATGAAACTACTAACTATATCAATGTCCATGTGAGCTTGAGTTCAGTTTTCATTCCAAGAGGGATAAAGCAGCTGGAAGATTTGTCTAGCTTGGAACCAGAGAAATCTACAGTAAACCTCACGGTGAATATCAACAGGCAGCTTGGAGAATTCATGGAAGTGCAAGTTTATGCTGAGAAGTTCCTAGTTTTTGAAGGGAATTCACAGGATTGTTCAGCTAATACCTAATGGAAGGATGTCCATTACATTTCATACCTTGGAGAATAGTTGGAAAACTGGAGTAGTGACATACCTTTTTGCTTGATCCTCGGAAATTTGAATGAATCTTTAAACTTTTTGTGTGAGGGAAAGATGCAGGGAAAAGTAGAGTTGAGTCTATAGCCTTTGTCTTTATAGGGTATTGCTTAAGGTAGTGCTGTTTGGTTCGTTGAATTTTTCTCCACGCAAAGTAAATGTTTTTGTTTAAAAACATGAAATCCCTGAACATAATTCTTTTTCAGTTAGTCACTGGGTGTTCTGAGCTGTCTTCAAACATTAACAGTTTGTAACAGAATCATAATAATTGCAGAGTTATTATTGCACTGGCAAACATTATCAATCAACTTTTACTGAGTGTTTTAACTGTTCCCCAATCCTGCACTGCCTGGTTCTATCTCTTACCCAAATTCTGCAAATCTGACTGCCACGGTCGACCAATTAATTCCGCCTGTTCGTGCCCCACCGTACTCGTCTCCACTTATCTCGACTCAGCCCTTTCCCCTTGGTCCAAGAGCTTCCCACATATGTTCGGGACACCACCCACACTCGCCACCACCTCTATGAATTCCAATTCCCCAGCTCCCAACACCATCTTTACCATGGACATCCAATCGCAGTACACCCATATCCCCCATGAGGAAGGCCTCAAAGCCCTCATTGTTTCTTTTCCCACCGACCCAACTAACCTCTCTCCAACAACACACTCATTTGGTGGAACTGGTCCTCACCCTAAACAATTTCTACTTTCAATCCTCCCTTCAAACCTCCACCCTTGAACCTCGTCTCTCTGTTATGATTCAAAAAAGTCTTAATAGTTTTGCTATGACCTTCATACAAAATGTCTCATACTTCAGTGAAATATATTCAATTACGAAGTGAAGTTATAGAAAATCAATATAGTTGAAAAGTGAAGCCTGTTATCAGAGCTTAGGTGCCTATTTTAACCATTGTTATAGGAAATATTCAAAATTAGTCAGATCCATGTGACCAATTTTTATTTCCATTTTTTGTCGTCTTCTGTCTTTTTTGTTGTGTTTTATATTTAAAATGACTGGATTCCTTCATATAAAATGGATGAAAAATAAGGTCTCTTGGCCAAACCTTCATGCAACCAGAATTAAAACATTGCCATAATAAATGTGTATTGACAAGCTAATCCATTTGAAGGAATAATTATTTAAAGGAAGCACCTCAATGCTTGACATTTCCTGAACTTGCTGATGTGTTCCATTAAAAGCAATGAGCAGACAAATAGAACTTGTAAATTTCCATGAAGATGCTTCCGTTAAAAGTTTTCTTCTTTGCAATATATGATTTTGATGAACACAAATATGACAAGACTTTTAAATATCTTAATTTTTTTCAATAGGACAATGCAAATATGGTCCGAGAAGTGGAGGTAGATAAAGTAGTCACGTTTGAGCAAAAATATGTTGAAGCAATAAAGAAATTATGGAGTGATCCTGGCATCCAGGAGTGTTACGACAGACGTCGAGAGTATCAGTTGTCTGATTCTGCCAAATAGTAAGTATGAAATTTGTTCTAAGCTATCATCATCATCATCATCATCAAGTTTTCTATACTCTCCCATCTTTCATCCATCAGCATTTAGCAGAGACAGTACCAAAAATTGTTTTCTTATTTGGATCTTTGGGAATTGGTCTTCCTGTGTGACATCACAAATGTTTATTATTCGTTTTCCTGCCTTTCAGAACTCCATCTTGAGTGACTGTTGCAGAATGTCAAGTTTAGCTGCTTGAATAGAGTAATCAAGGAAGCTGAAAGATAACACAAATTTTGCACATTGCCCAGGATATGTCTTGTGTAAGAGACCGTGTGGTTTTATTCTAATACAGCTCTTCATTTAAATTCTTCTCTGTAATATGCCCTGCACTACAAGTTTAAAACGGGGCATGGCAAAATAAAATCGAAAGAAGTACCTTCCTCAAGTCCTGTAGTTGGTCAGATCCATGTCTCCGATTTCAATTTCTGACATTTGTCTGTCTTTTCTTTGTCGTCTTTCATCTTCCATAATGTTTTATTGTCATCTTGTTTGTCATTGGCACCTTGATTAGAATCTCAACAATGTGGATACAGGCCATTTGGTCCAACAAGTCTATACCAACCCTTCAAAGAGTTTCCATAGCTAATCCTCCTAGCTTGCACATGCCTGGAGATTATGGGCACTTTAGCATGGCTAATCCATCTAACATGCACATCTTTGGACTGTGGGAGGAAACAGGAGAACCCGGAGGAAAACCCACATAGACACATGGAGAATATGCAGACTCCACACAGACAGTCACCCAAGAATGGAATCGAAACAGTCCCTGGTGCTGTGAGGCAGCAGGGCTAACCACTGAACCACTGTGCTGCTGTTCTGATGTCTCCAGTTTTACTTGGCGTTACCACAATATTTGTTTGATTACCCTTCACTATTTTTCGCTGTGTTTTATCCATTCCTCTTCCAGTTCCACTGTGTTTAAGTCTCTAAAAATTGCATCACTTTATCTAGTTCTGGAACTTTATCTTTTTCTTGCAGTAGTTGCCATCTCTATCACTCACCTTGACACCTTTCCACACTGTCCATTGCAGATGGTACCATTTCAGTCTCCTCTTGGCTACTTACTCCATTGCTTCCACAGTCTTGTGATGTTCTTGTTCTCGACTTGTCCTTTATCCTTTCCTATCATTCCACATACCCATCTCTACATGTGCATTACATTAATGTCCAGTTGGTCTTTCACTCCTCCTGAGGTTGCTCAAATACCTGTACGATATCACAAGGTTGATCACACAGTGGCCTTATACATATTGATTTCAGTTTCAAAACTTTTCTATCACACGCCATTCTTCACTGTGTATCTTGCAGATCCTCCAACCACAGCTGATCTATTGCTCAATTTCCATCTCCACACTTCATCTTTTGCAAGGACTGATTTGTAGGTACCACTTTTTATTCATTCATGGCATGTGGTGTTTATAGATAGATCAGCATTTATTGCACTTCCCTAATTGCCCAAAGTTGTGTTTGAGACTCAACTCGGGGCAGCACGATGGCTCAGTGGTTAGCACTGCTGCCTCACAGTGCCAGGGACCTGGGTTCACTTTCTGCCTTGGATGACTGTCTATGTGAAGTTTGTACTTTCTCCCTGTGTCTGTGTGGGTTTCCTCTGGCTCTGGTTTCCTCCCACAATTCAAATATGTGCAGGTCAGGTGAATTGGGCATGCGAAATTGCTCATTGTGTTAGATGTATTAGTCAGGGGTAAATGTAGGGTCTGGGTGGGTTACTCTTCAGAGGATTGGTGTGGACTTTTTGGAGCGAAGGGCCTGTTTCCGTATTGTAGGGAATCTAATCCACATTGCTGTGGCTCTAGAGTTGGATGTTGGCCAGACTGGGTATTGATGACAAATTTCCATCCCTAAAGGATACTTGTGAGCTAGATGGATTTTTATGATAATTAATAGTGGTTTCATGGTTGTCATTAGAACCAACTTTTTATCCAGATTTCCTTTAAACTGAATTCAAATTTCACAATCTGCCATGGTGGGACTTGAAATCATAACCCTAGCATAACCATAACCTAGTCATTGTTTTTACCTCATAACCATAACCTCGGCCTATGCATTAATAGTCCAGTCATGTTAAGGGAAGTCAATGATGTGATACCAATGTATTCATTTTTTCCAAATCTTCACTTTATTTCATCACTTTGATTCTCTTCCTAGGCCTCATGCTTATATCCCATTAAATTAAGTTTTTGGCCTACTCATCTTCGTAAATGTCTTCCAGTGTTCTCCACTAGAGAATGTCCATAACATTTTTCATGCTATTCAATGCCATACGCTCAATGTGACAAGGTAATGTTTTGCCTTGTATAAGCTTATACTCCACAACCATCTGATGAAGCAACAGTGTTCCAAAAGCTAGTGCTTCCAAATAAACCTATTGGACTATAACCTGGTATTGTGTGGTTTTTAATTAGGGTGATAAACTTATCCTTGTTAAGCTCCTCTTCCGTTTGGGCATAGCTGCAACTCTTGGCTACTCTTTTGTTGCGGTCTGTCCCCTTTTATAGATTTTCTAAATGATCTGTCTCTGCAGTCTCTTCTATTGTCAATAAACAAAGCCCAAATTCAATCCAGAGAACGCAATCAAAATCTACAAAACAAACATACTTGATCAAGCTTTAAACTGCGTTTAGTTAATCTTACAATGCCGCTTGTTTCAGTTGTTCCTCTCATTCATTCTTTGCTGCAAATGTCAGGACAAAATTAATTAGATGGGCTATCGAACTAATTGTATGAAAATCAGAAGATTGGTTTTGGCTTCCTTTTTTGGATGATTAGCATTATCTACATGAAGTGCTCTGCTATTCTCCTTCAATAAATCTCTATACACAACTTATTAACGTATTATTTTGGGCTGTGTTTTTAATGTCTACATTATAAAGATCCTGCCAAAATGAAAGTATGGCTCAGCATTTCTGAGGAAGCCTTGATCAGAATCTCCTGTCCAAAATGTGGAACACTCTTGTATAAACAAAATGTGTAATAATCTGGGAGAAATTGCCTCTCATCAAACAATCCTTCCTAGACTTGCAATATCTAATTTTAAGGATCATGTGATAAGGAATATAACTTTGTTTGTTTTTGACCTAAAGAAGAGCTTCTGTAATCAATAAATCCATCATTTCCAATTTTATAACACTGCCCAACTCTATATCTGCTGAAGCATTCATCCATGCTTTGCCATGTTTAGATTTGATTATTCCAATGCTGCCCTGCCTTGCCTCCTATTTCTTATGTTCTATAAAATTGAATTCAGACAAAACTCTGTACCTCAATTCACATGATTGTAGTTCACCCATTTTCCCCTTAACTTGTTGATTTAGAATACTGAATGGCCTGGACAGAATAGATGTTGGGACGATGTTTCCATTGGTAGGAGAGACTAGGACCTGAGGGCACAGCCTTAGAGTAAAGGGAGGACCCTTTAGAATGGAAATAAGGAGAAACTACTTCAGCCAGAGAGTTGGGAATCTGAGGAATTCACTGCCACGGAAGGCTGTGGAGGCCAGATCATTGAAAAGACTGAGCCAGATAGGTTCTTGAGTATCAAGGGGATCAACAGTTACGGGGATAAAGCGGGAGAATGGGATTGAGAAATGTATCAGCCATGATTGAATGGCAGAGCAGACTCGATAGGCTGAATGGCCTAATTTCTGCTCCTATATCTTATGGTCTCCAGTGATTTGTGTTGCGTCCCGATCTCATTTTTTTTGTTTTCAAGTCTCTGAACATCAGTGTGTTCACCCCCTATCTCTGTTGCCCTTCTGGGGCCTATATTTCTCAAGTATCTGCACTTCTCCAATTCTGGCCTCTTGCTTATTCAGAGAAGTTAAGAATAGCTTCATGAAAGAATGAAAGAAAAAAAAAGTATACATGTGGCAAAGATTAGTGGTAAGCCAGAGGATTCGGAAAGTTTTAGAAGCCAACAAAAGACATTCAAAAAAAGTAGAAAATAAACTTTAAGGATATATTTGAAAGTAATATCAAAATGGACAACAAAAGCTTCTTTAAATATATAAAAAGGAAGAGAGAAACCAAAGCTCCTTGGTTAATAAGGCTGGATAAATTCTAATGGGAAACCAGGAAGTTCATGAGGAGTTGAATAAGTATTTTGCAAAAAATTTCATGTGGAAGACACAAAAATAGCATTCCAAAATTGCTAAATTTTCATGGGTCAAAAGGAGGAGAGAAATAAAAACCATAACTAGCACTACAGACAAGTGAGTTAAAGACCAATAAGTCCTCTGGTCCTGATGGAATGCATCCCAGAAAATTAAAAGCAGCAGCCATAGAATAGTGGATGCACTGGTCATAATCTTCCAGGAATTCCTAGATTCTGGACAAGTCCAGGAAGATTAGAAAAATGCAAATATAACATCTTTCTTTAAAAAGGGGAGGGGACAAAGAATAGGTTACTATAGGCCAGTTAGCTTAATGTCTTATCATTGTTGGAGTCAATGATAAAGGATGTAATAGCCGAGCATTTAGAAGTGTGCAATATGATCAAGCTGAGTCAGTATGGCTCATAAGGGGGGAATCATACCTGATGATAACATTTACTGGAAGTCTTTTGAGGAGGCAGTAAGCAGAACAGGTAAAGGGGAAGCAGTGGATCTAATATATTTAGATTTTTATCAGGTGCTTGATAAGATATGTGACCATGGTGATGAAGGTAGTAAGTTAACGTGGATAGAGATTGACTTGTAGAAGACCAAGAGTTGGGGTAAGGAGGGGCATTTTCACGATGGTAACTGGAGCACCACAGTGATTGTTGCTGGGGCCGTAACTGTTTACAATATACATGAACAACTTGGATGACAAAAATGAATCTATTATAACCAAGCTTGTGAGTGACTCAAAAATAGGTGAAGATGACGCAGTCTGTAGTGGGATATAGACAGGTTAGGTAAGTGGCCAAAGACATGGCAGTGGGAATATTATGTGAGATTATGGATTTTGGCAGGAAGATTAGATGAGCTAAATATTATTTAAATGGAGAAAGACTGCAGAGAGATGCAACACTGGGATTTGGGAGCCCTTGTCCACAAATCATGAAAAAACAACATCGAAGTTCAACAGATAATAGCAAACGCAAATGAAATGTTGGCCTTCACTTCAAAGGGATTAGAGAATAGAAGATAGGAATAGGAGTAGGTCATTGAGCCTCCATTATTGCTAGACTATTAATCCTCAAACTTAGCTAATTTTCTGGGGACGAGGTTTCGTATCTCACCGTGGTAGGTGGTGGAATTTGAATTCAATTGAAAAGAAAACACAAATTTGGAATTAATCTATATATGTGGGTCTGGATGGCGGAGCAAGCCATTCAAGTGTACCAGTTGCTGCAAAGTCTCAAAGAAATGAAACCGGACAGATGACCTTGTGCTGAAAAAGACAATCGCCAGTCCTGTCAACCCTCCAACATCCTCCTTACTAACAATTGGGGGCTAGTGACAAAATCGGGAGAGCTATCTCAACAGACTAATCAAGCAACAGCCCGACATTGTAAAATATGATTCCGTGAATATGACGTCCCAGATATGACTATCACCATGTCTGGATATGTCCTGTCCCACCAGTGGGACCGCCCCAGCAGAGGTGGCAGCATGGTGGTATACAGTGAGGAGGGAATTGTCCTGGGAGTCCTCAACATTGGTGCAGGACTCCATGAAGTTTCATGACTTCAGATTAAACATGGGTGAGGAAACATCCTACTAATTACCAAGTACTGCCCTCCCTCGGCTCAGTACTCCTCCATGTTGACAATACACTGAGAAAGCGCTGAAGGTGGCAAAATGTACTCTGGCTGGGGGATTTCAATGTGCTCCACCAAGAATGGTTTGGCAGCAACACTACTGTTTGAGCTGGTCGGGCCCTAAAAGACATAGCTGCTACACTGGGTCTGTGGCAGGTGATGAGGGAACCAGCAAGAGGGAAAAAGCATACTTGAATTCATCCTTACCAATCTGCCGTTTGCAGATCCATCTGTCCATGGCAGTATTAGTAAGAGTAACCACCACAGAGTTCTCGTAGAGATGAAATCCCACCTTCACACTGAGAAGACCCTCCATGTGTTGTGTGGCACTATCATCTTGATAAGTGGCTCAGATATGAACAGATCTAGCATCTAAAGACTGAGCATCCATGAAGTGATGTGGGCCATCAGCAGTAAAATTGTATTCCACAATAGCCTAGTATATCCCCCATCAAGCCAGAGGATCAACGGAGAGTGCGCAAGAGCAGCACCAGGCATACCTGAAAATAACCTGGTGAAGCTACCAAGCAGGACTACTCGCATGCCATACAGCATAAGCAGCAAATGATAGAGCTAAGCGATCCCACAATCAGTGGATCAGATTTAAGCTCTGCAATCCTGCCACATCGAGACATACATGGTGCTGGACAATTGAATAATACCACTGGAGGAGGAGGCTCCACAAATACCACCCCCCCCCCCCCCCAAAATGATGGAAAAGCCCATCACATTAGTGGAAAATATAAGGCTGAAGCTTTCTCAGCAGTCGTAAGCCAGAAATGCTGAGTGGATAATCCATCTTGGCCTCCTCCAGTCGTCCCCAATATATTCCCAGATACCAGTTAATTCACTCCATGTGATTTGAATACGCTGGATATTTTAAAGGCTATTGGCCCTGCCAACATTCCGGCAATAGTACTCAAGACTTGTGCTCCAGAATTTGCCGCTCCCCTAGTGAAGCTTTTCCAGTACAAAAGTAGGATAAATCCAACCCAGCCAAATACCGCCCATCTATATTCGATCACATCAGTAAAGTGATCGAAGATGTCATCAAAGTTTCCATTAAGCAGTTCTTGTTTATCAATAACCTGCTCAGTGACGGGGTAAAAACAATGACTGCAGATGCTGGAAACCAGATTCTGGATTAGAGTGGTGCTGGAAAAGCACAGCAGTTCAGGCAGCATCCGAGGAGCAGGAAAATCATTGTTTCAGGCAAAAACCCTTCATTCCTGATGAAGGACTTTTGCCTGAAACGTCGATTTTCCTGCTCCTCGGATGCTACCTGAACTGCTGTGCTTTTCCAGCACCACTCTAATCCAGAACCTGCTCAGTGACGCCTGGTTTGAGTTCCACGATGGTCCACTCAGTTCCAGACTCATTACAGTCTTGTTCAAACATGGTCAAAAGAGCTGAATGTATGGGATGAGATGAGAGTGACAGCCTTTGACATCAAGGAGTGTGACATCAAGGAGTCCGAGCAAAACTGGAATCAATGGGTATCGGGGGAAAACTCTCTGCTGGTTCGAGTCATACCTGACACACAAGGTGGTTGTAGTTGTTAGTCATCTCGGCTCCAGGACATCTCTGCAGGAGTTCCTCCTGGTAGTGTTGTAGCCCAGCCATCTTTAGCTGCTTCATTAATGAACTTCCTTGGATTGTAAGGTAGGAAGTAGGGATGTTTGTCGATGATTGCACAATGATCAGTACCATTTGCCATCCCTCATATACTGCAGCTGTCTGTGTTCAAATGCAACATGATCTGGACAATATCTAGGCTTGGATGGACCAGTAGCAAGTAACATTGATACCACACAATGCCAGCTGTGACCATCACTAATAAGAGACTATTTAATCACCATCTCTTGACATTCAATGGTGTTACCACCACTGAATCCCCCAGTATCAACATCCGGGTGTCATCATTGACCAGAAACTTAACTGGACTCGCCACGTAAACACAGTGGCTACATGAGCAGATCAGAGGCTAGAAATACTGTGGCGAGTAACCTGACTCCCCAAAGCCTGTCCACCATCTACATGGCACCAGTCAGAAGTGTATTGAATAGTCCTCACTTGCCTGGATGAATACAGCTCCAAAAACACTCAAGCTTGACAGCATCCAAGACAAGGCAGCCCGTTTGATTGGCACTACATCCACAAGCATGGACCCACTACACCACTGATGCTCCGTAGTAGCAGTGTGTACCGTCTCCAGGATATACTGCAGAAATTCACTCAAGATACTCATTCAGCACCTTCCAAACCCACAACCACAGCTTGCTAGGAGGACAAGGGCAACAGATACGTGGGAATGCCACCACCTGCAAGTTCTCTAAGCCACTTACCATCCTGACTTGGAAATATATCGCTGTTCCTTCACGGTCACTGGGTCTAAACTGTGAAATTCCTTCCCCATGAGCATTGTGGGTCAACCCACAACAGGTGGGCTGCAGCAGTTCAAGAAGGCAGCTCACCACCACCTCAGGGAAAATTAGGAACAATAATGAATGCTGGCCATCCAGCAACAGCCACATCTCACAAATGTATTAAAAAAAGTAAGATTGTGGCTGATTTGAAACCTAACTCCATATTTCTGCCTTGGGCCTGTAATTCTTGGTACCCTTATTTAATAAAAAAATGTTTGCCAGATTTAAATTTAACAATTGAATTACCATCAATCGTCATTGAAAAAGAGAGTTCCAAACTTTTACAATTCTTTGCATGTCGAAATGCTTTCTAACATCTCTCCTGAACGGTCTGGCCCTAATTCTTAGGCTATGCCCCTGGCTGTAGAATCTCTAACCAGTGGAAAGTTTATGTACTCTGACTTTATTTGTTGTTATCCTGAAGACCTCAATTAGATCACCCCTAATCTCACCCAAAGGGTGATTTTGCTGAAACTGTACAAGACCACATCTGGAATACTGTGAACAATTTTGGGCTCCTTACTGGCATTGGAGGCAGTCCAGAGAAGGTTCTAGCCTGATACTAGCAATGATGGGGCTGTCTGTTTTAAGAGGAGAGGTTGAATAGGTCAGGCCAATAGTTAATGGGATATAGAAGAATGAAAGGTGACATTCTACAAACGTACAAGATTCATAGAGGACTTGGTAGGGTAGATGCAAAAAACTAGTTTCCTCTTGTGGGGGAGTGTGCGACCAAAGGGCATAATTTGAGCACAATGGGTTGCACCTTTCAGAGGGTTTTTGAGGGTTGTGAAGCTGTGGGATTACTTATCACACAGGGTTGTTGAGAGTTGGTCATTAAGTATCTATGGTCTAATTGAATGGCAGAATAGTCAGTCATACAGCACAGAAGGATCCCTACAGCCCATTGAGTCTCCATTGACCTATCTATATGTATGCCACTTTCCAGCACTTGATCCATTACCTGAATGTTGTGAACATTTGAAGTGTTCATTCACATACTTTAAAGGTTGTGAGCCTTATCGATGACTACTCTCCCAGATGGTGCATTGCAGATTCTTATCACTGTCTGAATGAAGAAAGTTTTGTCAAATTCTTTCTGTCCCCTCTTTTTATTAACTCATTGATTAATGGGCATAGCTGCTTTTGACCACACTGTCAATGCCCCTCATAATTGTACATAACTAAATCTCATTCCATCTCGATCTTCTGCAAAGAAGCTGACCTGGGGTTATGCAGTCTCTCCTCATTGCTAAAATGTTCCAACCCAGGCAACATCCTCGTGAATCTCTTCTGCAACCCCTGCACATCCTTCTGCAATCACATCCTTCCTATAGTGTGGCAATCAGAGCTGTACACAGTTGTGGGTTAACCAGTTTTGTACATCTCCTACATAGCCTCCTGCTGTTATGACCTATGTGTGACTGGAAGCTGTATTCTGCTAACCTGTTAGGGATCTGTGGACAAGCACCTCAATATTCCACTGTTCTCTGAGCTTTCTAGCATCCTCCCCTTCACTGAATAGTCCTTTGTGGTGGTGTTTCTTTCAAATTGTATCACCTCGTTCGTGCCAGGGTTAAATTTAATTTGCCGATCTGATCAATCTCCTATATCCTCCTTAACTTAAGACCTTCTTCACTATCAGTCATTCAGCCAATCTTCATGTAAATGTTATACCACCACCCTCTGTCTCCTATCAGGAACCTAATTTTGGATCTATTTTGCCAAGTTACTCTGGCTGTCATGTGCTTTTACCTTCTTTATCCACCTCCCATGTGGGACCTTATAAAAGGCTTTATTGAAATCCATATGAGCTACATCAACTGCACTACCTTAATCTAAAGGAGAAAGTGAGGTCTGCAGATGCTGGAGATCAGAGCTGAAAATGTGTTGCTGGAAAAGCGCAGCAGGTCAGGCAGCATCCAGGGAACAGGAGAATCGACGTTTCGGGCATAAGCCCTTCCTGAAGTAGGGCTTATGCCCGAAACGTCGATTCTCCTGTTCCCTGGATGCTGCCTGACCTGCTGCGCTTTTCCAGCAACACATTTTCAGCTACCTTAATCTAAACACTTGGACCCATCTTTGCAAAATTAAATCAAATTTGTTAGATGTGACCTCTTTTTGACAAAGCCATGCTGTCTCTTCCTGATCAAATCTTGCTTCTCCAAGTGGCGATTAATACTCTCCTTTGGAATTTTCTCCAGTGGTTTCCCTAATCTGGTTGAATGGCCGCCTGCTGCTCATAGGTCTTAGGGTGGTCTTATCCTAGTTGTTGCACCATGGGCACTTCAGCTTTAACTACCTAAATTCATTGTTTGGAATTACCTCCTTATTCCCTCTATCTTTTGAAGTGCTCCTTCAAACCTACATGTTGACAACTTCTGCGTATGTGTGTAATACCTCCTTATGTCTCTTTGTCAAGTTTGTTAATCCCCCTGTGAATTGCTTTAGGACATTTTCTGACATTAAAGTGCTACATATGTGCAAGTTGTTTCTTTAAAAATAAGTTAAATCTCATCTTGACATGCTGCACACTTGTGAAAACAAGCTCTTTATCTCAAGTTGACTTCATCTGTCTCAACCTCAATTTATTTCCATGATATAACATTGACAAAGACATATTGTTATAGGCAGCCATTATGGAAAAAGTATTAAAGCAATTGAGCATATACAGTGCAGACTTGTCTGAGTGATAACAGCAATGAAAAGCTGTAGCTATGAGAAACTGCTACACTCCATGGGAGCAGAGGCACATCATGCATTGAAAAGTATAGCAGCATGGATTGAAAATATGTTTGAGAAGAGGAAACAGTGTCAGTGTTAGGTTCATATTATTCTCTGTATCTGTATTTGTAGAGGTGATTTGAATTGTGGTTTTGAGGGAAGGGAATGACAGTGTTAAAATGTCTTCCTTATATGAAAGAAAGAAAATAGAGAACCCTAGTCTGGAGAGCACATATTACTTGGATTTATCAATATAGTAATAGGAAATTGTGGCTTAGGGCAAATTGGAATTGTTTCCATTGGAACTGTGAGACTCTGACTATATTTAATTGATACTTTCAAAGTATTGTAGGGTTTTGAAAACTATTTTCTCTGTTTCCAGTAATGAGGGATAACTCATTTAGAAATATTATTGTAAATAACGAGAGTTTCATAGATTTTGATGTAGTGATTGATTAGAATTTCAAATACTTTACTGTTAAAATTTCTTCAATAAAGGAGACATAAGTCAATGAGATGAAAGCAAAACAATGTTGTTAGCTTGAACTGTTCTAGTCAAGAGCCAACAGTGGACTAGTGCCTCTTTTGTTTTGGAGCCCTCAATGGTTATTCATAACTTTTACTTTGCTCCAAACCAAGATTGATAAAAGAAATGAACTGAGAACTGTGAGCTAAAGATGACTTCTGGATTGTGGGTAAAGCTTTTTAAAAGAAAAACGGAGCTGAGGCATGTCCTGGAAGTTAATTACAGGTTGGTTCCTGATCAAAAAGTTCTGCAGACACTTTATCACCAAGGAAAAACATTGTTCCAACAGATAGCAGAAGTTGGCTATTGAGGTCAGTCCATGGAAATTCATTCCAGCAAGTCTGGCAAAGACCTTGTGCTGAGACAGATGGCAGATGTTGAATAGTAATTTGGACATGGAGGATATGGTTAAGCTGTCAGGGAGTGATCATAGATTGAATTGTGTTTTGGATATGAAGAAAGAATCTGGTTGTTTGCGCTACAGTACACCAAGATTTGAAAGCTCCCAGTCTAACCTCTCTGTATGACACCCTCTGAGTGACTGTAAAGGTGACTCTGATCAACATACTCAGTCAACCATCATCTATCACTATGGAACAACATATCATGAAAACCACTTAAGTAATCTGCCAGTTTTGTTATTTCTTTTACTCCCTTAAGTGTTTATCTGTTTTCCTTTTGTGTGAATGGGCCTGAAAAAAACCTCTGGGTAAGTATAGACCAATTAGATTACTTTGCTGTTTAACTTTTGCTGTGCTCAAGTTACTATATTGGTAATAAATTGCTAAGTCTTTTGTTTAATATGCAAATCAATGTTTGGAATTAATTATTCATTTCGATTGGCTATTCAAAAGTCTGGTTAGGAAACATTGGGGTCAATTTTGAGGGTTTTTTTTTAAGGCTTTGATTTTACTGTTGCAAATAGAGAAGTAGACAGACTGATTTGGTTTAATCATCTCCGTAACTCTGCTATAAAGTTTTGTTTCTATGGGATTTTGTCACATTTCAGGAACTAGACTAACCAGAAACTATTAAATATGTTTGTCTTCGGCAACTGTTGGTATGCATCAGTTTTAATTCTGCTTTTCTTAAACATTGATGCAGTGAATCACATTGAAGGATTTGTAATTTGCTGTGATTGATCTGTTTTCATTTTCCAGCTATCTTAGTGACGTAGACCGCATTAGTTCACCAATATATATACCAACTCAGCAAGACATACTGCGTGTCAGGGTACCAACAACTGGAATAATTGAATATCCTTTTGATTTGGAGAACATAATCTTCAGGTATTGAAACTGGATAGTTAGAAATGGTTTTTCATTTTAATGTGAGAAAGCACCATGTTAATTTCACATGAATCAAAACATAATATCTGTGTAAAAATGGAGACTTATTTACATCGCTTGTTCAGGGAACACAGTTTGAGAAACACATAGCACTAACTTGGCTATTGTATTTACCACAAGCTCAAATTAATACTAAATCCCAAGTCAGTCAGCATTCTGATAACTGAAATGCAATGACTGACTAACCATCTTCGAACCTTTCTGGATTCTAATGTTTGACTTTGTGATTTCTTGAACTGATGATTTACTCCGTGTGCATTTTTTGATAACACACTGGCAATATTTTTATGTATGAATGTGTGCATCAACCTTAATTTATGGTGTAGTAGCCACATTTGCAATCCAAAAGGTGTTAATATAAAAGTCCGGGAATCTAAAGGACAGTTCTCTAAATATTGTGATTTGAAAGATTTTTTATGTATTTAAAGCCATAGCCCTATTTTATTAAATATGCACTTCTGTAAGCTCCTCTGAAAAAGAAGAGAATAAGATTCCTCGAATATTACCTTTGTCTTTGCAATTCAGTCAATGAGTTCCTATCCATCAAAATAAATAAGAAGTCCTGCCTCCAATTGGAGATAGTAGCTAAATTAGCTTCATTTTAAGTAGTTGTGGATTTTCCAGCGTAGGTATTTATAAACTTAGTTTCTTCTTTTTTCAAGCAGTGACATAGTTTCATTTTTTTGGCTGAGACTTAGTGAAGAATGGATCAGTGCATTATAAATTATTTATATTCTCTATTTGCACTTGAAAGAAATACTTCCGTTTGGAAACTACCTGAAAGACCTTGCCTAGTAAGTCTGCCTGGATGCAAGAAGTTTGTGATGTGTGTGTATAAAATAGATAACCTGACTCTTGAATGTGTCCCGTATAAAGGCATCCACTGCAAATACTTCTGTTGTTAAGTGCGAGCATACACATTAAGAGCAAGAATAGGCTGCACGGACCCTCGAACCTGCTCTGTCATTAAATAAGATCATGGCTGATCTCATTGCTCTACATTCCCAATTATATCTGATAATCTTTCGCACCCTTGCTGAGCAACCTCTATCTTAAAGATGCTTCCACAGCCTTTTGAGGAAGGACATTTCAAAGATTCATGACCTTCTGTGAGGGGAAAAAAACCTTTACCTGTCTCTTAAATGGATGATCCCTTATTTTTATATGGTGATCTTTAATTCAAAACTACCTCAAGTGGAAGCATCCTTACCATATCTGCTCTGTCAGGACCCCTCAGGATCTTGATTGTTTCAGTCAAGTTGCCTGTTACACCTCTAAACTCCAGCAGCTACAAGCTGAGCCTGCCCAATCTTTCCTTATGTATGATAATCCACCCATTCTAGGTTTTAGTCTAGTCAACCTGCCTGAACTGCTTCCAAGATGCTTGAATTCTTTCTTAAATAAGGAGACCAGTGTTATGTATGGTGGTCCAGATGTGGTCTCCCCAGTGCTCTGTGGGTTTGAAGAATGACCTCCCTCCTTGTATTGCATTCCACTCTGAATAAACAATAATATTCTCTTAGCTGTCATTATTCTTTGTTAAACCTTTGCAGTAACCTTGTGTATTTTATGCACAGGGTCACCCAGATCTCTTGTATCTCCAAGTTCTGTAATCTCTCACCATTTGGATTATATGCTTTATTTCTATTCCTGTTTGCAAAATGGACAGTTTCACATTTCCCTTTGTCAGATCTTTGTCCACTCACTTATAACCCATCTGTATCTGGTGTTGTAATGCCCTCTACTACACAACTGGCTTTCTTGGCTATCTTTGTGTCTCAAGCAAATGTAGCAGCCATACTTTTGACTCCTTTCACAAAGTAATTTATATAAATTGTAAGAATTTGAGGTCCCATTACTGGTCCTTGTGGCACGCCAGACATCATGTCATACCAACTGGAAAATGACCATTTAAGTCTACACTTGGCTTGCAGTTAGCCAGCCAAACTTCATGTCAATATGTTACACCCTACACCGTGGACTTCTGTTTCCCACCAAACCTTTGTGGCACCTTATTAAATGCCTTCTGAATCTAAGTACAGAGCATGCACCAATTTCCCTTTTATTCAAAGCACATGTTACTTCCTCAAGGAGCTCCAATTAATTTGTTAAACATGATTTTTCTTTCTGAATACCATGCTGACCCTCTGCCTGATTTCCTTGAACCTTTGAGTGCGCCTGCCATAATATCTTTGATAATAAAATGGTCCTTTAGTTTCCTGCTTTGAGCGTATCCTTTTTTGAATAAAGGTGTTACATCCACCCTTTCCAATCCAGTGGAACCTTCCCCCAAATCTATGGAGTATTGGAAAATTACTACCAATGCATCAAGTGTCTCATGAGCCATTTCATCTTAGTTTTTTTTGAGAAATATTGTTTCACAGATCCATATCCATACGTTGAATTATTGCAACAAACTACTTTCAGAGACATACAAAGGTTTTGTTGTAGATGAGTTCCACTTTCCCCTTCTGGATCCTTTCCTTGTCTGGAAGTCAACATTCCAATGGGGAAGAACCCTTTTTTGAAACCATGATTTGGAGATGACGGTGTTGGACTGGGGTGTACAAAGTTAAAAATCACACAACACCAGGTTATAGTCCAACAGGTTTAATTGGAAGCACACTAGCTTTCAGAGCGTCGCTCCTTCATCAGGTGATAGTAGAGGGCTCAATCCTAACACAGAATTTATAGCAAAAACTTAGTGTGATGTAACTGAATTATACATTGAAAAATTGATAGTCTGTTAAATCTTTCATCTGTTTAAATACCATGATAGTTTCACTTCTTTCATGTGTACATCACAAAACTTTTTATTAAAAAGTTGCATTCTTGGGTTAGCTGTTAACAATGGTGATAGCTAGACAATATGTTGAAGGTATTAGCCCCCTGTGTTCTCTGTCTATGCCATGATGTTTAGATTGATTCTAATCTAAAAAGGGAGATAATGGGGTTTTACATGAATGCATGCAGTTTTTGAGCAAAATACACTGTAACCCTGCAAGTACAAATTCACCCCACAAAATATGTGTGTATGGGTCTTTGTCTGTCTGTGTGTGGGTCTGTCTGGGTTGGGGGTTGTGTGTGTGTAGTGAGTGTAGGGTGCATGTGGGAGTGTGTATGTCTGTAAGGGTGGGTGTGGGTGTCTATGTGCACACACAGGCACTCCTATGCACACATACACACGGACACCCACACCCACCCTTACAGACATACACACTCCCACACTCTCACATGCACCCCCTCACAGACTTAAGACAGTCTACATTCACTACACACAGACACACACACACACAGACACATACACAGACACACACACACTCTTTCTCGCACTCTAAACCCCCAACCCAGACGGGGACACACACAGACAGACAGACAAAGACCCATATGCACACATGTATTTTGTGGGGTGAATTTGTACTTTCAGGGTTACATTGTACTTTGCTCAAAGACTGCAGGCATTCATGTAGAACTCCGTTATCTCTCTTTTTAGATTAGAATCAATCTAAAAATCATGGCATAGACAGAACACAGGGAGCCAACACCTTCAACATATTGTCTAGCTATCACCATTGTTAACAGCTAACCCAAGAATGCAACTTTTTAATAAAACATTTTGTGACGATGTTTCCATTGGTGAAAGAAGTGAAACTATCATGGTATTTAAACAGATGAAAGACTTAACAATCAATTTTTCAATGTATAATTTTGTTACATCACACTGTAAATTTTTACTATAAATTCTGTGTTAGGATTGAGCCCTCCACTATCACCTGATGAAGGAGCGTCGCTCCGAAAGCTAGTGTGCTTCCAGTTAAACCTGTTGGACTATAACCTGGTGTTGTGTGATTTTTAACTTTTTTAAACCAATCTGTCTTGATATGTTCTGGCTCAGTGGTAAGAACACAACACTATACAAAGAACCTCCCTCAAAACCTAGCTGTCTTTTGCTATTAGAGATTAGATTAGATTACATTAGATTACATTACAGTGTGGATACAGGCCCTTCGGCCCAACAAGTCCACACCGACCCGCCGAAGCGCAACCCACCCATACCCCTACATTTACCCCTTACCTAACACTATGGGCAATTTAGCATAGCCAATTCACCTGACCTGCACATCTTTGGACTGTGGGAGGAAACCGGAGCACCCGGAGGAAACCCACGCAGACACGGGGAGAACGTGCAAACTCCACACAGTCAGTCGCCTGAGGCGGGAAATGAACCCGGGTCTCAGGCGCTGTGAGGCAGCAGTGCTAACCACTGTGCCACCGTGCTGCCCACCAAATCCACTCTAAATCCTTTTGTTATCAGTACTTTTTTTAAAAACTGGAGCAGATGGGATTTGAAACAGAGCCTTCTGGTCCAGATGTAGGAATAGTGCCCCTCAAATGGAGCCCTCTGGATCAGGGAAAGCCATACCACAATGCCACAAGAGGCCCCAATATTGTTAATTGAGCTGTTTAAAGACATTACCAAATCACCCATGTTACAAATTAAAAGGTCTTATCCTATTTCAAACCTTAACTACTTTGTTTAAAGTCCCACTTAGGTGATGAGATATTTAAAGGTTGTTTAAAAAGTTGGACTTTACAAATTCCAGCGCAACATTTAACACACTTCACTGGTGGAGCTGATTCTTAATAAAACTAAGAATGAAGGTAGTTGTTTCTGTTTAAACTACTATATCCCATTGTCTCTCTGCTGGTGGTCTCTCTCTCTCTGACCAGATATCTTAAATTGAACCAGTCTCATTTGCCAGCATTTAGCCCATATCACTCTAAATCCTTTCCATTCATGTACCCATCCAGATGTCTTTTAAATGTTGTTGTAATTGTACCAGCCTCCACATGCTCTGGCAGCTTATTCCATACATGTATCACCCTCTGCATGAAAATGTTGCCCCTTAGGTCCCTTTTAAATCTTCCCTTCCCACCTTAAACCTATGCCCTCTCGTTTTGGACTCCCCTATCCTGGGAAAAAGATCTAGGTTATTCACCATGTCCCTCATGATTTTATAAATATCTCTCCGGTCGCACCTCAGTCTATTCAGCCTCTCCCTAAAGCTCAAATGCTCCAATCCTGGCAACATCCTTGTAAATCTTTTCTGCACTCTGTCAAGTTTAACAACATCTTTCAATAGCCAGGAGACCAGAGTTGCATGCAGTATTCCAAAAGTGGTCTAACCAATGTCCAGTACAGCTGCAACATGACGTTCCAAATTCTACATTCAATGCAGTGACCAACAGAGGCGAGCATACCAAGTGCAGCCTTCTGTACCCTGTCTACTTGGGACTCCACTTTCAAGGAAATATGAGCCTGCACTCAAGTCTTTTTGTTTGGTAACACTTCCCAGGAGCCTACCATTAACTGTATAAGTCTTGCCCTGATTTGCCTTCCCAAAATGCAGGACCTCACATTTATCTAAATTAAACTCCATTCTGTTTGTAGTTTACATATTCTATGTTTGAACATTCAATACTATTGAGTTTGAAACTTTTTTTGGTTTACTTTGTAGGATGGTGGATGTTGGAGGTCAGAGATCTGAACGAAGAAAATGGATTCATTGTTTTGAGAATGTCACCTCAATCATTTTCTTAGTTGCACTAAGTGAATATGATCAGGTTCTGGCTGAATGTGATAATGAGGTAATTATTTATTGGCAATCGTATGATAGGATTGTCAACAAGATCCAACTTTTACTGAAGACTTGTACTTTTTAAAAAAAGTGTTAGAAATTCCGAACGTCTCAAAAAATGGAGGAAATTTCTGAAGTTAATTATTTTTCTGGATCTTGTGTAGTATTGGCATTATCAAAAACAGAGGCACTTATCATAGCTTTGGTAAAGAATAACCAGTGCCATATTCCTCAATTTACACAAATTTTCGTGTCATTTCGTCTGTTTTTAAAAAAAAAACTTTTCCGTGTTCAGTCAGTTTTTTTGCTGAATGAGTCTCTGTCCTGATGCTGAAATTTCTGAAAGGAAATGTTTTACAATGCAATTAATGACCTGGATGAAACACACAGGAAAGAAAGCTTAAATATTAAGTTTATGTTCTTCCATGTAACGATGAAACTTAATTCACTTCGTTTATGAACCTTCTTTTTGTGCTATGTATTTCACTCGGATTATTGATAGTACTGTGGAAAAAAAAACACTGCTGCCTCACAGCGTCAGGGACCTGGGTTCAATTCCAGTCTCTGGCGACTATCTGAGCGGAATTTGCATGCTCTCTCCGTATCTGTGTGGGCTTACTCCAGATGCCCCGGTTTCCTTCCACAGTCCAAAGATGTGCACGTTAGGTGGATTGGCCATGCTAAATTGCCAGTAGTGGCCAGGTTAGGTGGATTAGCCACGAGAAATGCAGACTAACAGGGCAATGGAAGAGATGAGAGTCTGGGAGCGATGCTCCGAGGAGAGCCAGTGTGCACTTAGTGGGCCGAATGGCCTGTTTCTACACTGTAGGGATTCTATGATTGAAAGAATTAGTTTCCTTTCAGAACTTGCCACAAAAATTAATTTCAGTCAAATAACAGAAATGAAGTAAATAATTGACAATGAAAATAATACCAAATAAATGAAATGGGAGTCTGAGTAAGGCGAAGTGGTCTGACTGTTGTACAATTTCCTGTAATTGAAACAATTAATAGCAAGTGAAATCCAAAGTTGTTTCCTTTTGAATGTGAGCTTCATTTATTTATTCTAGTTAAATGCCAATGTAAAAGTTGTAGATTCTGGTTCCAGTTCACTATAATACTGCATACAAAGGGCTTGGATTTTGACTGAATTTGGTGGAAAGTGGGATTTGGGGAATTTCTTGATTTGCTTCATCGTCAAATGATGTGATGTTTTTTCTGGAGCCGCGGAGTGGATCGATGTGGGGATAGGCTGTGCCTTACCCTTGGGTACAGAGCAGGGGCTGGTGAGTGTGGAGTTGAAAAGGTTACTTTACTCAGCAAGTCGTGAGTTCATGGAATGCCCTGCCAGTAGCAGTGGTGGACTCTCCCTCATTATAGGCATTTAAGCGGGCATTGGATAGGCATATGGTGGATAGTAGGCTAGTGTAGGTTAGGTGGGCTTGGATCGGCGCAACATCGAGGGCCGAAGGGCCTGTACTGCGCTGTATTCTTCTATGTTCTATCTATGTTCTATGTTACTCTGGTTCTCCAGGACTTTGTCCCAGTCATTTCTGGAAACAGTAAGCCCTGTAGCCACATGCCCATACGTAACAATCTATGTTAACCGAAGGCCCCAGTGCATGATTTTGCTGGTTTATGCTCCAGTGCCATCGTAGTGCCAAGTTGTAACCTAATCACAATTTCCCCGTATATCCTCCATACCAATTCACCTTATACCCACCATGAGGAATCTCAGAAACCATGCTGAGAAGAAATAAAGTTCTCAATATCTATTATTCCTTTTTATTCATTTGTGGGACATACAGGTTATGCTGACTGGGTCAGCATTTATTGCATTTTCCTGTTGTCCTTGAGAAGGTAGTGGTGAGCTGTCACCTTGAACTGTTACAGGGCATGTACTATTGATAGACCCTCAATGTCTTAAGGGAGGGAAATTCTGGGGATTTGACCCAGCAGCAGGGAAGGAATGGTGATCTATTTCCAAGTCAGTAAGATGAGTGGTTTGGATGGGAAGCTTGCATTTGGTGGTGCTCTAATGTATCTGCTGTCCTTGTCCCTCAAAAAAGATTTTTTTAAAAACTCAATCATGAATGCCTGTTCAAAGCACATAAATTCCCTCCAGACTTAATTAATAATCCCACATCAAATCTTTTAATGACCTCTCTGAGCTGTCAATCAATATATAACAAGAACACCCATTTCCCCTCCACAGTGACGATAGGTTATGGAAAGCAGTCAAATATTCACAATGTTCGAATGAAAGCACTTGTGGTTCTGTCAACGAACAACTATTAAAACAGTTAGAACTGATTTTCATCTGCTCAGGCAGGTTTATGTTAATTTTAAATGGCTGAACATTTAGATAACTTGGCAGCATGATAGTTTGACAGACCGTACCCACCTTTTCACTCAGAATAATGATTGTTTGGAGTACCCTTTTTAAAAGGGTTAAGGAAACTCAGTTAATGAGTGTGTTCATCATAGAGATTGAAAGGGTTTTTCGTATTGATAACATCAAGGAATACTATCATCACATCATCTAGCGGGATGGAACAATCGTGGACTTAATGTGCTCCTGTTCCTGAGACATGCAATTATTGATCATTCCTATTTGTTCTTAAGGTGATGCTGTGCAACTTGATTTTCATTGCTGCCCTCCATCTGATGTAGGTATACCCATAACAGTGATGGACAAACCAAGGACCAGTGTTAAAAAAACGGACGCATTTATAACCATCTTCAGGCAGAAGTACCAAGTGGATGATTCAGCTTGCCATCATTAGTAGGTCACCACATCACATACATCAGTCTTTAACCAATTTGATTCATTCCATGTGATGGAAATGTGTTGCTGGAAAAGCGCAGCAGGTCAGGCAGCATCCAGGGAACAGGAGAATCGACGTTTCGGGCATAAGCCCTTCTTCAGGAATGGGGAAAGTTTGTCCAGCAGGCTAAGATAAAAGGTAGGGAGGAGGGACTTGGGGGAGGGGCGTCGGAAATGTGATAGGTTGAAAGAGGTCAAGGTGAGGGTGATAGATCAGACTGGGGTGGGGGCGGAGAGGTTAGGAAGAAGATTGCAGGTTAGGAAGGC
>NC_057711.1:78018311-78100629 GCF_004010195.1 Chiloscyllium plagiosum | reverse complement strand
GGGGGAGGGGAAATGAGGAAATTGGTGAAATCCGAGTTCATCCCTTGTGGTTGGAGGGTTCCTAGCCGGAAGATGAGGCGTTCTTCCTCCAACCGTCGTTTTGTTGTGGTCTGACGATGGAGGAGTCCAAAGACTTGCATATCCTTGGTGGAGTGGGAGGGGGAATTGAAATGTTGAGCTACAGGGTGGTTGGGTTGGTTGGTCCGGGTGTCCCAGAGGAGTCAAATCCATCAAATTCAGCATCGCCTTCCTAACCTGAGATCTTCTTCCCGACCTCTCTGCCCCCACCCCAGTCTGACCTATCACCCTCACCTTGACCTCTTTCCACCTATCACATTTCTGACGCCCCTCCCCCAAGTCCCTCCTCCCTACCTTTTATCTTAGCCTGCTGGACAAACTTTCCCCATTCCTGAAGAAGGGCTTATGCCCGAAACGTCGATTCTCCTGTTCCCTGGATGCTGCCTGACCTGCTGCGCTTTTCCAGCAACACATTTCCAGCTCTGATCTCCAGCATCTGCAGACCTCACTTTCTCCTCATTCCATGTGACATCAAGAAAAGGCTTGAGACACTGAGACAACAAATTTTTCAGTGATTGATAACTAGCCATTTTCCTGCAAAACTATTCTATTACAGCTACATTACTGACCTATGCAGGACAATGTGGAAAATTGCCCAGGTAAGTTTTGTTCATAAAAAGCAGGATAAATCCAATTTGGCCAATTACAGCCCCACTGGTTCTTTCTCAATCAACAACAAATGAATGGAAGGTATTATCCTGGCAAGTGCCATCAAGGGAAACTTGGTCAGCATGAACAAATTGGACTAAAGGGTCAGTTTCCTGAAGAAGGGCTTATGCCCGAAACGTCGATTCTCCTGTTCCCTGGATGCTGCCTGTTTTCCAGCAACACATTTCCAGCTCTGATCTCCAGCATCTGCAGACCTCACTTTCTCCCTAAAGGGTCAGTTTCCATGTTGTGTGACTCAATGACTCTACAACATATTGTGTACATCAAGGTTCAACCATTATAGCCCCAGCATTGCTCCAGAGTTTTCCCAGGGTAGTGTCCTTAGCCCAACCATCTTGAGTTGGTTCATCAATGATATCATCATAAGCTCTGAAGTGAAATTGTTTGACAGTTGCACAAGGCTCAATACCATCTACAACTTTCTCAGTTACTGAAACAACCTGTGTCCTTATGGCCAACATTGAGGCCTGGGCTGCTGAATGGAAATAATCTTTATGCCACACAATTGCAAAGAAATGACCATCTCAAATGAGAAAGGTTCTAAACATTTCTCTTTAATATTCAACAGTTTTATCACCACAGAATTTTCCAAAATCAACATCCATTGATTAGGTTGGCATTCACCAAAAACCTGATTAGAAGAATCACGTTAATGCTCCAGCTACACGAACGCATCAGAGGTGAGAAATTCTCTTAAATGCAATGCACCTCGATATTCCCCTAAGCCTGTCCACCATCTGCAAGGAAATACAGTAGAATACTCCTTGCATGAAGAAGTGTCCCCTCAACAACAGTGAAAGTGCTCAAAACCAAAACAAATGATTAATCTGCATTCCATTAAATATTTGGAACATTCAATCTCTCCACCACCAAAGCAGATGGCAATGGCATGTACCATCTACAAGATACAATGTAGCAAATCACCAAGCTTCCTTCAACAGTATTGATCAAACTAGCAACCTCCACTATGTAGAGACATAAGGATAGCAGTCTCATGGAAACACCAACTGCAAGTCTCCCTTCCAGTGTCAACACTAGCCTGCCTTCCATTTACATTATGTTCACTTCAGTGAGTAAAACTCCTGGAACTCCCTCCCTGAAAGTGTTATGGGTATACCTACATCAGATGGAGAGCAGCAATGAAAATCAAGTTGCACAGCATCACCTTAAGAACAAATAGGTGCTTTATGATATGACTGTGTCAGGCTGTCGCTTGAAAGATTTTTTAACAGCTTTCTAAATTTTGGCTGAAGTTCCCAGTTTCTGGTCTCCCTCCTATCAGAAGGATGTTGTGAAACTTGCAAGGGTTTAGAAATGATTTGCAAGGATGTTGTCAGGGTAGGAGGGTTTGAGCTGTCGGGAGAGGCTGAATAGGCTGGGACTGTTTTCCCTGGAACGGTGGAGCCTGAGGGGTGACCTTATACAGGTTTATAAAATCATGAGGGGCATGGATGGGGTAAAAAGACACGGTCTTTTTCCTGGGGTGGAGTAGTCCAGAACTAGAGGACATGGGTTTAAGGGTGTGAGGGGTAACATTTAAAAGTGACACAAGGAGCAAATGTTTCATGCAGAGGGTGGTACGTTTGTGGAATGAGCTACCAGAAAAAGTGATGGAGGCTGGTCCAATTACAGCATTTAAAAGATATTTGGATGGGTATATGAATAAGAAGGGTTTGGAGGAACATGGGCCAAATGCTGGCAAATGGGACTAGATTAATTTAGGATATCTGGTTGGCATGGACAAGTTGGACTGAAGGGTCTGTTTCTGTGCTGTACAGCTCTGATTCTATGTGGAAGTTTTGAAAGAGTGATTAGGCTGGCTCTTCCACTGTTTCTGATACCTAAGTTAATGCTATGTGGTCCGCCCTAGTTTTATTCCTTTTTTTTATACTGCTTTCTTTTCCGATAGAACAGAATTAACTTATTTGACTGTTGGCAGTGCCACTTTAAGTTCTTCTTTGTAATCACTGGCACAGTAAACGCGCCACTGAAGAATTAGATTGCTTATTGACATCATCAAAGATGGAAAAATATTCACCAGTAGAACACCCCAATTAAAAACATTTTGGAAATAATGCCACCTGCATTATCTGCTCTATATAAAACTGGGCAGAATTCTTGCCTTATACAGAATCATCTTTCCAAGGTAACTTTGTTACAATGCATCCCAGAGGCGATGGTTTTCTCTGTTCGTTATCTGCTGTTATCTGTTTAATGTAAAAGTGTTTTATATTTTGGTTTAGAATCGGATGGAGGAGAGCAAGGCATTATTTAAGACAATTATCACCTATCCCTGGTTTCATAGTTCCTCAGTCATTCTCTTCCTAAACAAGAAGGATCTTCTGGAAGAAAAAATCATGTATTCTCATTTAGTCGATTATTTTCCAGAATATAATGGTGAGTGTTTTATGGAAATTTGATCTATTTCAAATCATAATTCTAGCTATTAATAAATGGCTTAAATGTTTTTTCCTTGTTGGTTTAACAATGAAATCAAATATAATGGAGACCTTGGAGTGCAGAAAGTGGAATCGCAAGTAGATAGGATAGTGAAGAAGGCATTTGGTATGCTTTCGTTTATCGGTCAGTATTGAGTACAGGAGTTGGGAGGTCATGTTGCAGCTGTACAGGACATTGGTTAGGCCACTGTTGGAATATTGTGGGCAATTCTGGCCTCCTTCCTATTGGAAGGATGTTGGGAATCTTGAAAGGGTTCAGCAAATATTTTACAAGGATGTTGCCAGGGTTGGAGGATTTGAGTTATAGGGAGAGGCTGAATAGGCTGGGGTGTCGGAGGCTGAGGGGTGACCTTATAGAGGTTTATAAAATCATGAGGGGCATGGATAGAGTAAATGGACAAAGTCTTTTCCCTGGGGTGGGACAGTCCAGAACTAGAGGGCATAGGTTTAGGGTGAGAAGGGAAAGATATAAAAGAAACTTAGGGGGCAACTTTTTCATGCAGAGGGTGGTATGTATATGGAATGAGCTGCTAGAGGAAGTGGTAGTACAATTGCAACATCTAATAGGAAGGGTTTGGAGGAATATGGGTTGGGTGCTGGGAGGTGGGACTAGATTGGGTTGGGATATCTGATCAGCATGGATGAGTTGGACCGAAGGATCTGTATCTGTGCTGTATATCTCTATGACTTTATATAATTAAATTATTTCTGTTGGAAAATAGTGGAGTGTCAAGATTGCAATAAGTGTCTACATTTATTCCCACAATACTTGTACCATTGACCGAGAGAGAAATTCAGTTTATACACCTGCAAGTATTTTAGTTTTGTTTTCTTTTATTAGAAATCCCTGTAGTTGTCCTGTAATTGCTCTCAGGTGAGGGTGGGATGTGGTTGAGTCAGAGGTTAAAGGGCAAGTGATCTGAAATGAAATCTGACAGCTTCTGGTGTTAATATAGCTGGGATGAGTGACCAATAATTATTTTTCTCACGGGAAGTCCAGAAGGACTGAATAAATTAGCATCTTTACTTGTGGGGATTGAAGAGCAGGAGAGTTTTGTAAAGACCTAGCAAGCTACCATCTAAATCAACTTGACAATCTTTCTCTCTGCTCCAATGTTATATTTCTTCCAAAAGACTTCTAGACTATTAATCAATGTTGTGTGGATAGAAATACCATGACGGGTGGGCGGGAGGAGGGGGGTGGTGTGGTGTTGGGGGAGGAAATAAGAAGGCGTTTAAATTCTGTAGGATATTTAGATTTTGCCAATGTCAGAATAGTCTATCTGCACCAAATTTGCATTCTGGCTCAGATTCAGGCCTTAATTTCTAGGTGCAGTAACTCAACTAATTTCTCTATTTAATTGGTCTGAATGATTATTAAGAGCTTCTTGTATTCCACCTGGTCCTGATTCAATTATAGACAACCTTTTTCAGTATTAATCTTGCTGAGCAGGGTGATCTGCAAAAGGGAAGGACAAGGCCCTGGAGAACAATCAAATGGCCTCTTTTTGCGCTGTGTGACCATTGAACATATCATGTCCAAACAAGCTTTCTATAAAATATGTGCCAAATAGATCAGCAAGCATGGTCGGGTAGACAAATGGGACTTTAGTCCAGGGTAGTGCAGGACGTTTCAGATGAACTGTAGGTTAATGTATTTAGAGGTAGAAAGACTGGACAGTGATCCATAGCTGTAGAAAGGACTTGAGTTGCCATGGACATGAATTAATTATGGTAACTTATGATAGGCTGGGTATGAGATTGGGATTCTGAGATTGTTTCAAGGTGACACAATGACCAATGACAACATGCGTTGTTTCGGGTAGGGACTGAAGATTTTTTAAATGTTTAGTTGGAAGTGATTTGAAAGACAGTTACAGTTGAATACTGCCATCCAACACATAAGACTTTATTCAAATAGAAATTTCTTTCAGTTCCTTTTATTGCAGCATTCCATTATTTCCATCTGATTTCCCATAGCTCCTGGGAGCTGCAGGTGAGATGGGTCAAGGGAAGGACCAATAAGGATTAGACACTTGAAAGATCCTGACAAGCCCACACATCCCAATAAACAGCTTTGATTGGTTGATCAAACCAGGTGAGGGTGGTGCTGGGGTTCTGTACTCTCAACAACTTTGAGATTGGCATACCCTAGCATGAGAAGACTGATTCCAGTCAACTGGTCAGATGAGACTAGTTTAAAGTCCAGAGATCTTGAATGTGAGTCAGCACCATGTTGTGGAACCTTTTAAAGCTCATCAAGACACAGAACACATCTTGGTCATTCAATCACCTGGTTCTATCTCCAGCCTTCTGGACGTATCTTGGATTTGTGCAAGTTAGGTTAGGAGGAGAGAATGTGATTGTTGACAAGTAACTCTCCTTTGCTATTATCCAGTTTATGCACTTAGTCATTTTCTTCTATCATCTATATGTCACAAGTCCTTAAGCGATGAGTTAGAAATATCCTGCATATCTTCAGAGATATTATGTACCCATTCCAGTAAAGGCTCGTGGCTCTACCTCTCAATTGTAAACGCTTGATTTAATGAAACAATGAGTTGATTCAAAAATCTTAGGAGGAAATCATTTCCTCTTCAGGGCTTGCTCAATGAGTAGTCATCACTATCCAGGCACAATGCTTAACAAAACATCCATACTACTGTTTAGAGTGATGCAAAACACTTGGCAGAATCAGAAAGCAGACTAATTTCAGTCATATGAGAACCACAAAAGCTAAAAGAGATTCTGTGATGCTCTGAAATCTCTCACTGGGCCCCTGTCGGCAGGTTTCCCCTCAGTACTGCAGGTCAATACTGCTCATAAAGTTCAAATTCGAAAAAAGATGAGCAAACTACTTTAACCACTTTCTCAAACAGCTCTCATCCATCAATGAAGAAGCAAACACACCACCAAAGTTTGTCAATAAGTACTATCTTGATGACCTTCCCGTATTAGTAGAAATGCTGGTTATATTCAAGTTTCTGTTCAGCAGCGAAGTGTCAGAATCTGATGTTATCTTAGCTGATGTGCATAAGGTTGGCAGTCAGTTCCTGGTTAAGCAGTCAAGTGGACTCTTTCAATCTCTTGTGGGAGTAAGCAAACATCCCACAAGAATGCAGAATATAGAAATACATTCTCTCTCTCTCTCTGTCAGAAAAATGGAACTCTCAATTTTGGGTCAAAATGCAGGAATCTCACCCCTTTTCATCAGAGAAATCTTCGGGATATTCTCAACCACTTCATGCACACCTTGACCGGGACCTGTTGCCAGAGTCAGTGTGATTTCTGAATAGATAAAAGGATAACTGATACGGTATTCACAGACATACAGCTACAAGAGAATTGCCATGATTATTGAATGGATCACAGCCACTTAATCACTTTCACTTGAGCTGCCTCAAATGGCAAAATGAAATACCATACACTGAGGTACTCACCTGAACTGGCAGAACAAATTGAGACAATCGTAACTGAGTTCAGCTGGTCATGTAGCCAGAATGCTTGGCACTCACTCTCCAAAGCAAGCTCTCAATGGAGAGCTTAAGTCTGGGACTTGATTTTATGGTGGACAATGAAATTATTCTAAGGACACACTAGGCACTGTAGGAGTTTTGAAATGGACCTTGATTGCTTCACCTGACACAGCCAGACAAATAATGCCACCACTTTTAAAAGCAAATGTTTGTCAAAACTGGGAGGAAATACCAGGGCAGGAAATCTCGAGTCAACAACTCATCCAATAAAATCATTAGTGTTATTCTGTCCGCTTTGGAACAAAATCTTCTGGCTGCTGATTGACCTTGGCAAGCATCTTTTTACTCTCAGAAATCCTACCAAATACTTCAGGCGGGCATGCTCATCCTCATATTGACAACACCATGAATCTAGCATTGCCCCCAATAATTTGAAAGTTAAGTCGACCTGTTAGCCATATAGAACAATCTTAAATTTGTTGGAAGTTTGTCTTTTGTTTTGAACCAGTGTCGCCTTGCTGTACTCTCCCAGTTTAATTATTCTTGGTTCACTGTTTCCAAACCAACCCCCCCACCTCATGCAAACTTGTGGACATAAAATTTAGGAGTAGAATTAGGCTATTCAGCCTAATTAAGCCAGTCTGTTCTGCCATTTGATCGTGACTGATATGTTTCTCAATCCCATTCTCCTGTCTTCTCTCTGTAACCTTTGATTCCCCCTTACTAATCAAGACGCTATCTGTCTTAAAAATAATCAATGACTTCGCCACATAAGGCTTTCAAAGCTGAGAGTTCCACAGATTCACCACCCTCAGGCTGAAGAAATTCCTTACCTCCCATTTTAAAAAATTAAGCCTTCACTCCGAGGCTATGCCCTTGGGTCCTAGTCTCTCACTAGTGGAAACATCTTCGCAATGTCCACTCTATCCCAGGCCTCTTAGTATTCTGAAAATGTCAATGAGGACTTTTCTTATCCTTCTAATCAAGAGTGCAGATCCAGAGTTCTCAAGCGTTCCTCACGTGACAAGCCCCTCATGCCCAAGATCATTCTTGTAAACCTCCAAGGCCAGCACAACCTCCCTCAATATAGGTCCTAAAATTGTTCACAATTTTCCAAACGTGATTTGACCAGAGCTTTATACAGTCTCGGCAGGGCATTCCTGATCTCATATATTCTAGCCCTCCTAATGCATTTACCATCCTAACTGTTAACTGAACCTGCATGTTAACTTAGTGAAATCTGAACTAAGACTCCCAAGTTCCTTTTGTGTTTCAGATTTCTGAAATCTTTCCTCATACAGAAAAGTCTATGCCTATATTCTTCTTCCCAACTTGCATAACCTCACCGTTCCCACATTGTATTCCATCTGCCACTACTTTGGTGTCCCACCCCCACTCTCCTAACCTGTCCAAATCCTCCTACAGCCTCTATCTCATCAACACTACCTGTCCCTCCACATATCTTTGTGTCATCTGCAAACTTAGCAACAATGCCTTCAGTTCCTTTATCCAGGTCATTAATGTATAAGGTGATTATTGTGGTCCTAACACTGCCCCCTGCGGAACTCCACTGATCACTGGCTGCCATCTTGCAAAAGACTCCTTTTATCCTCTCTGCCTTCTGCCAGTCAGCCAATGCTCTCTTCTTGCCTGTACCTTGCTCCTTATGTGCTCCTATTTAGCAGCCTTCTGTAGTGGTACCTTGTCAAAGACCTTATGGAAATCCAAATTGATTACATTCATTGGCTCTCGTTTGTGTAACTTATTATCTCCTCAAAGAATTCTAACAGACGTGTCAGAGGTGACCTTCCCTTGGTGAGGCCTTGGTTACTAAGCCCTGTTATTACCATGCATTTCCAAGTACTCTGCAATCTCATCCTTGATAATGGATGCTAAAATCTTCCCAAAGACTGAGATCAGGATTTTTAAAACATTTAACCTATTTTTCTAATCAATCAGTTCAGAGATGCTGTTACACATTTCTGGCTGGAGCAAGGAGAACTTGAACTGGGTATCTTGGTCTAAGGGTAGTGACACTACGGTTGGACCAGAGTTCAGGCAAACAGCCTGTAATATGCCATCTTTTGCCTCTGTCTCTCCTTAAATGTTAGCCATTTTCCAGGCCTCTGAGACCCTCCCTGACTCCAGTGATTCCTGAAAGATCGCCAATGCTTCCACAATCTCCTCAGCTATCACCTTCAACACCCTTGATGTAGTCCATTCGATCCAGGTGATTTATCCACCATCAGAATTTTCAGCTTCCTTGGCATCTCTTTAGTGATGCCACTGTACCCACCCCTGCCCTGACCTATGTGAAGTTCTGGTATGCTACTGGTATCTTCCACTGTGAAGACTGATGAAAAATGCCAATTAAGTTTCTCTGCCATTTCTTTGCTTCTCATTACTACTTCTCCAGCCACATTGTGCCTTGATTAATTAGACTGGAACAAATGTTGTTGCTGTGAGATCTGATATTTGGTATATAGTTTGATTATAGCCTGTTCTGACTTGGTTTTCTACAATGTTTAATTGAAGACAATTCAGCGTTCTTAGGTTTGCTAATTATTGCTCTAGGTTGGTTTGGCATGATTTGTCTTTTGTGTTGTTGAATGTTATTTCTTTTCATTTTTAAACTGTATTGAGGCAGGTTGCCCAGATCTGTGTTTGAGGAACTGATTGTAATTTGTGCTTATTGTTTGATTTAATGATGCTTTAATAATATATCATATTGTGACTGATGTAAATCTGATGCTTCTAAGGTCCTCAACAAGATCCCACAGCTGCTTGTGATTTCATCTTGAAAACTTATCAAAATCAGAATCCAGATAAAGAAAAGGTCATCTACTCTCACTTCACATGTGCCACAGACACCGAGAATATACGGTTTGTCTTTGCTGCTGTCAAGGACACTATCTTACAGCTAAACCTGAAGGAATTTAACCTGGTATAAAGGACAGACCAGCAGCAAGAACCAGCTTCACATCACTCGATACTTTTTGTCAAGCTGTCTGCTTTTACTTGACAACTCTGTTGTACTTTATCTGTAAGCTACACTTAGGAATTTGTGTCCAGTTTTAAAGCGAGCTTGGTATTGACACTGCAGATACATCACTTCTGTGTTCTATTCAGAATTTTTCATTCACAGTTTTTCTATTTGCAAAAAAAAAGCTGCGGTTTTCTACACATTTCTGAAAAAGGATTTGCACAGATGTTTAAAGCTTTAACTGAGGTGTTTTTATAATAAAAATTGCTGGGAATTGGGTCATGTTGAAATGGACCTAAATGTTTTCCAAAGGTGGTTGTTTTACAACTTTTGTAATAGTAACTGCTCCCAAATCTAGTTTTACATATCTCTGTGTCAAAAGTATATGTGGCATTCCAAGAATCCAGAGGTTTACTGAATGCAAACATTATCGATAATAAAGGGTACAAAATAACTTTTTGATTCCCATGATGACTACTGGATGGGTTGCATTTAACATGCAGAGGAATTTTAATTGAGAGTAAACGGTGTACAAAACAAATACTTTGATTTCCTTTGAGATTTATTCTGATTTGATCCATTTAGAATCGTAGCATAGATTAACTACAGATGTTTTCAATAGTTAAAATACTGACATTAATTATTGCTTTTAATGACAGCAATGTAGAATAAACATATTATGAATATTGAATGAGTTGCAAAATATAATAAAAACAGGAAAGGAATTTTAAGTATTAGCACAACAGATTCCAGAATGATTCTTGTTGGGCTAGTGTAAAATGTTTTTATTCAAGCTATTAAAACATAAGTTGCTCATTCCATTTGTGAACAATGAAATGCTTACAAGTTTAAATTGTAGAAAAATTCCAGTCTGCTTCGATGTTTGTGCTTTCATAGACTTGCAAAGGATAGGTGGATCCACTCCACAGGATTTTATTTATTCTATTATTATTACCATCGAAATTATACCTAGGTACATCATGTTTAAATGCTTACAGACAACTGTAAATATGTATTCTATATATATTGCATCTTTTCTAGCTTTGAAAATTATTTATCTTGGTCAAAAAGGGATATTATTTGTTGGAATAATGTAGTATCAATAATTGTAAAAGACTGTACAGGTGTTTCGACATTTTGGAGAGTTAGGTAAGTAATCACTTGTTTTGAAGTTGAGATATAATTTGTAATGCACAATTCTGCTATATAATTGCATTTTGATTTTAAAGCTTTTCTCACTGATATATTTTATGAACAGTTAAAGATTATAAGAATTTTTAAAGACCAATACTCTTACCTTTGAGTTTTTACACATTATGCAATAGGTAATTGTCTTTGAATGTTAAAATACCGTGCCTTGAATTTGAACATCATTTATATAAAGGCTTGCTTTTGCTGTGATATCCCTTCTGAATATGACAGGAGTGATGCATCTGAGTGAAGTCAGTCTGCAATGTTAGCCACTTTTGTCATTAGTGCTTTCTGTAATGTTACATTCCTAAGAATTGGATGCCAGCTGCATAATCCTTGTGGGGTTAGAGTGTGTGGTGGTGGAAAAACATAGCAGGTCAGGAAGCATCAGGAATCCCAATCAAGGGCTTATGCCTGAAACTTCGATTCTCCTGCTTCTCGGATGTTGCCTGACCTGCTGTGCTTTTCCAGCACCACACTCTCGCCTCTGATCTCCAGCACCTGCAGTGCTCACTTTCTCCTAATCCTTGCGGGGAGCAACATAGTCTGAATCACTAGTTTAAAGCAGTAAAGGTTGTGTTTTCTTATTTTTTCTTGAATTCTTCAATTTTATAGACATTTTAAAGAAACCAAATTAAAACTCCATATAGAGGACACCATTCTAAATATTAGTAGAGACGGGCAACATAGACAAGTGGGATTTGGGAAAATGGATATACGGACAAATGTGTTTCTGCACATTATTGTTGAGTTTAACTTGTGTGAAGAATGATTATATAATATGTCCTCCTTTGGTGTTCATAAATTATGCATCTTTTCAAATTTGTGAAAGGAATTAACAATACCTTCACTAGGATTTGATTTAAATTAATTTGCAGTGTGTACTTGAGCAGGTAATTTGGTATCAATTCATCATATTAAGTTATGCACACTGTGACAGCCAAAAGGCCCTTGCATTTGGAGAAAGCCACTTGACTGAAGCAGGAATTTCTAATCTTGAGAAACTAAATTTGCAAATTTTCAATCTGGGAATCAATTATTTAATTTGGATAAATAATTTTATTTCAGGAGCTATAAATTGAAGCCTATCTGTACGTACTACAATTTTAAAAGTTGAGCAATAGGTGCCAGGCAGAATGCTGCTGCCAATAATAATGGCCAAATACCATGTTTTCAGAAGGTGCTAAAATAGATAGCAGAAGGATGAAATCTTAAATGCACTTTTAATATCCTTGTTTCAGCTATATCACACTCATTTTGTTTTATTGTTTAAAATTAGCTTAATATGTATATTTCACCCTTCGAATTTAAAAGCCTATAAATTGCAACTGTTAAAATCTGACATCAAAGATTGTTAGGATTTTTCTATTGTATTGTATTTTGGTCATTAATTAACTGATCTGTACTTTGAAGTTAAAGATGTTTCATAACTGGTAATGCTGCTGTTTTAAACTGAAATTAAACACAAACTTCATTCTTCAGTTTCAGTTATCCAATTTACCCCAACCTGTAAAGTCTACACTAAGCCATCAATTGTCCTATTAATTATTTGGATTACAATGAAATGAACTCACTGTTAATTTACAGTTTGTATTTTGTGAATACCATTTGAAGCAAAGGATTTCCTTTTTTTTGTTAAATAGTGCAGTCATTGTTCGATTAAAACGTGAATAAATGTGCACACTCAGTATAAGTAACTTTAGGGAGAATAGTTACTTTCAAACATAAGTGTACAAGTATATTTCTACAGCATTACATTGAATCTTGTCCAATGTAAAGCTTTGAGTTTTGGAACCAAAGTGAACTGGAATTCATATTACACCAGTGAGAAAGAACTGGCAAGTCTCCAGTACTTGGAAATAATAAAGGCTAAAGTCCAATATTGTAATTCTGTGGTTGACTGAAAGGGTTTGCTATTTGGTTACTAAACCTGTCCTGTACTTTTATCTGGCCAAGTTGTTATAACACAGATTACAGGAGTATTTTTTTTTAAAGAGCACTGCAGCCTTGGGATCTTTCTGTAAGGTGACTGGTGACTTAATCTTTTATAATGAGGATCAAGGATCGGTAAATCCTTGATCAATTAATAGCATCAGAATAGGCTTCTGAGACTGTAGTACCCAAATGAGTGCTGAATGAATGATATCTATTAAAATGTGATGGAAATTCATAAACTGGGATGGTGAGTCCACATATGGGTTTTACTGCTGTTGAGACTATCTCTTTGTTTTGGCTGAATGGGTTTTTTTTTTAATATAAAGGTCTATTCTTATGAAGTTAAATGTAAAAATGCCATGGTACCCTTGTTTCAATCTTGGCTTAATTCCTGTTGACCATGCAGGTTCCTAATGGCATCAAATCCTTATCCAACCAGAAAAGCTTCAATGCATCTATTCGGACATTCTCTCAGGGTCCTGGTTATTCATATCTAGGGACAATTTAAAATTCCAAGTTTCCTTTGCATAGTCTTAAACTAAAACAAATATTCTACTGAGTTGGTACCAAGTCACAACCATGGGGAAAAATAATTGAATAATGTATTATGTAAAATACTTTGAATGATGCAATGTTTACAATTCTCTCCTGCATGAAGACTAAAGTAACGAGACCATGTCCTTCTCAGACTGTTTGGGTAAGTGGCATTGACTCACTGTTACAGTACCCTTTCTACTTTGTGTGGATGATTTTTTTTCCCCTTAACTGTATGGAGTTTAAATTCATTCCAGTTTTTCTTGAATATCGAAGAATAATAGACGAGAGGGCAGTACACTTTTATTCAACAATCTGCATCCATACATTTTTAAAAAATCAACTTACCATTGGTGCAATGGTACTGTGTGCAAAGCTAAAGAAAAGCTCAAACAAAAGCAGCACTGAAAACAAAATATTACTTCACAATTTCACATTGTTAGAAATTACATGTCCATGATAAATTTTAGTAAAATAATGATCAGTCTGTAAGGTTAGTCTCTATAAAAGTAAAGTACCGTTAAGGTTATGCCTTGTTACAATTTCCAATAACAGGCATTTCATGGTGCAAATATTTTAGGTTTACCCAATTACTCAAATACAAGGCTGAGTAGAGATAACATTGGTACTTATGCTTCAGCTCATGTATAATACTGAGTTATCTGTTCCTCTTCCTGGTTACAGAATTCCAAAGAAGCAAACCTTGGCCAAATAGATACCTAGAATAGCTTTGTATCAAACAAGCTAGAGTTCAGTTTTTTGTTAAAGTTTTTTTTCACTTGTAATAGATCTTTTCAATTAGCTATTTTAACTAGCCAACATTCAATAAAATAAATCTGTCAAAAATGAACAAGTGAAGATATTGAAAACCTCCATCAGATCTAATTATCTAACAAAAGACTTCTGTATTGTTTCATTTCAGAGGAATATGAATTTTGTTTCCAATTTTGACTTTACCCTTGACCTAATGCATATTTTAGCTGTTTCAATTAACTATTGAAATAAACCCATTTGTAAGTATCCCATAAGTATATGGGCATCTTAAATAATTTACTTTTGCTCATGGCTGAATGAATCAAACTTTGGAAGGCAGGTTCCCACAAATGGTCCAAAAGATGAGGTTGGTTTAAGACACTACAGAATAGCTATGCTGAAGAAAATGTGAATGACTATGAACTTGCATATTATCAACTGTGATATGCAAGACATTAGACTCGTGAGCAAAAATGAGATTTTTTTGAATGAGTATGAGGGTCAGAGAATTCATAAAGTTAAAATAGCATTCCAAGCAGAAGATACAATTAAATTATTCTTCTATCATCGATTCTCTGCTAATACACATGAAGTGGATATTATACTCTCTCCCATTGCTGAACAGTTGGTTGCATGTGCATGCATCTACCTTTCAACCATATCAGGAAATGTCAATTTTCTAGGCAATGGACCCAAGATCTCAATAATTGGTCTGGAATGTGTAGTTATGATCATCGTGAAACTGCTGCTGTTTAACAGTGTCACTGTAAAACTCATAGCAACTTCTGCCATTTTCAACATGTAGTTAAACATAGAAATCCTGAAGTTGCTGTTGTGAGAATGATGCATTATTCCACTTTTTAATCAGCAAATTATCACAGAACTTCAACCTTTTACACACTTTTGGTTATTATTACTCAAAGAAAAACCCAGTTTTAAATAACTGAGTATGTACTGCCCTTTTTACATGTGCTGAAAATTCACTTTTAAATGTTCAAGGAGTCAGATTCTAAACTTCTTGAATTTATGACTTTTTAAAAAAATGTAGATGTTATTTTGTCTTTATTCCATACTTTTAACCATATAATTTCCTTTTTGAAAATGTTAGGTCGGGTTTGCTGTAGCTGGACCTGCCAATCTCTAGAAGTGGTACTAAATGTGAAGCGCAATCCGAATACCAGAGCCAGTCAAATCTTTGTGGACCAATTTGAGGCTTAGAGTGAGTGTCCTCCCAGGCCCAAATTTTACAGTCAAGGGTTGTGTCAAGAACTGTAAACTCCAGCCTTCGTCATAGAACTTAGAACTTATAAATTAGGCTGTATTTAAAAAGTAGCTTTTTATGTTACTATTGTTTCATCATTAGCGACAATCCAAAACTCCATTTAAACTATGAGCAGAACTGTCAACTTTCAAGACATTACATTCAGGTATTATATCCATTTATAGCTACCTTGCATTTAATATGTACAGTGGATTTTTTGAGCCTCTTAGATAACACAATTCACATTAAAAAAAAATTAATTTCTGCTACCCGAGTATATTTCTGTATTTTCAAACAAAATTTGAATAAGATCTTTTCCTTGGAACAATATCACTGCCTTCTATCATGCTTCCATAAGATTAATCTCCATTTTGTTTTTTAAACAGCTGTATCCAGGTGAAGTTTATGAAGGGGCATACTGCAATTTCGAATGGTATTATGCTTTTACTTGTTAGTGCTTAAGAATTTTTTAAAAGAAAAATATCACTCAAAATAACACCATGAATTTGGAAACACACAGGTTTTTAAAATTGGTACAGACTGTAAAATTTACTCCCATGACTCCCCCATCCCTTCCCAAATGCTACCATTTTCAAGGTCAGCATTTCTTTTGGAGGTAACATGGCATAGTTGCTGCATAACGTTTAACAATTACACATAACATTAAAATGCATACTATAAGTTCTCTGCAAACATGGTAAACATTTTGGATTATACAGTGCATTGACATAATTGGAAGTTTTGTAGAAAATTGCATATTAACATTATAATATCAAAGGCAGGAACTTAAAAACAGTTAGCCATGAGCATGATCAATTACAAACAAAAGATTCATCACTGATTAGAAATTATTTATAGTTATTCTATGGGGTGATTACATTCATACATTAATTGTATTGAGTGGTATATGTAAATAGATTCAGCAACACATGTACTTCAGGAATATACTAGTATCGAACAAAGTAGAAAATGCATATGATTTGGAGCATGAAGTCTGAAATATCTAGCAGTTTTGTCATACTAAAAATTTGAAAATTAAGCCCTGTGTTCAAATTTGTCATGATTAAAAACGACCTTGTATTAAGCAAAGATTTGTCTGGATCTGTGGAGACTCCATAGTTGTTTAAATTTCAGTGCATTATGTTTGCAAGAAAGTGGATTGAATATTAATACTCCAGCATCTATCCTCTTAATGGTCTGAGTACATAAGTAACAATTTCATGTGCTGATGAGCATGATTAAATATTTACAAGAATGTGAATCTTCTGAATGTAATGGAATATAACTGGAGGATCTTGGGTATTTGATTAACAGCCAAGCTAACACTCTACTATTTGTTTAGTGTTGACTGGAAATAATTAAACTCCAGGTGGTGTCATCTTGTACTAAAATACACTAATGGATCATTGAGTTTTTAATGTGTCAAATATCTGGATATTTCAAACTGACCAGTGACACAAAAGTAACTTTCAAAGCACTGCAGTGAAGAAAGTCATTGGCACATCTGTGTTGTTGAATGTATTGTGTGGCACTTGGTAGTGTAGTGCTTTCCTTTGGACCAACCTTTGAGTCATGTGAATAGATTAAACACGAAGGCCTATGGAAGTGAGCTTTCTACTCTATGCGACAGTCTAACATCTGAAAATTCAGGACAGATAATTCAGCCATTAAATACAATAGCTGTATGGATGCAAAACAATGTCCAATTTCTTAATTATTAAACTTGGACATCCAATACTTTAGCTAATTCTAAATATTTGTGTACAACACTGTTTGTGTGAATTTAACTCATTTAGTAATAGTTGAAAATCTAGCTATTTTTCATGATTGTTTTACAAAATTCATAATACTTCCTGTATCATTCATGTCTTTGGATGATCACGTACTCCTCTTTCTCGCACTTCTTGCAATTTTGTCAGAATCCACTGGGAACAAAAGTGTTGAGATATTTACACTTAGTATTATTTAAGTTTTTTTAAAATGATACATTTTGTTATTTAAGCATCAACTCTATCTCTGATCTTCTCAATTCCACCATGCTCCTCAATTATAGTTTAATGCACACTCTGAATTGATTGTCATGTCGACAGCAGCCAAGGCCCTAACCACCGGCATTTCCTCCTTTTGAGTACTGTCAGCAGATACTGGCATTACACCTCAAAAATATATTGGCCTTGTAGGGATTACAATGTAAGTTTACAAGAATGATACCTAGACTTCAGGGTTTATGTTTGAGGAGAGATTAGACCTGTTTTCTTGAGAAGGTTAAGAGGTGATCTGATCCAAGTCTTAAAGATATTCATAGGAAAAGACAAAGCTAAGCTATTTGCACTGTTTGGGAGCCTGAAACTGTGCCCTCCACTCTGAGAATTAGGGTTAGATCATTCAGGAGAGATTTTGGGAAGCACTTTTATACACAAATGATGGAAAATATTTGAAACTCTTCCAAAATGGGAATCGGTGCAGGATTATTAGAAAGTTAATACTTTGGTCCATAGATCTGCTATGGTGGAACAGGCTGAAAGTTCTTTCTAGGTGGAAACTAGATTCTGGATTAATGGTGCAGGAAGAGCACAGCAGTTCAGGCAGCATCCAAGGAGCAGTAAAATCACCGTTTTGGGCAAAAGGTTCTTTCTAGCCTGCCTTGCCTTTCAATAAGATCGCAGTTGATCTGACAGCAGTCTTAACAGCACTTTTCCAACTCTTACAGATTCCATAAATATCTACCCCTTTTAGGAGATATTTGATCCAGCTCTATGTGAAGTGCCCTGGGTCATTCTCTTTATGCAATACCTCTAAAAGTTCTTTAATGATAAGTAATTTAAACTTGAAATGCAGGAATGTGTTCACTTAATTACATGAGCATTTAAACAGTATTACCATTGTGTTACAGCCTCAATATACCATGAACACACTATTAACCACAAGTACCTAATTTCACCTATTTGCTGGGGTAACCCAGATGCATAACATCATTTGCCTAGGCAGAATGAAAATGTAAATCAGACTCATGGATGAAGAAATCCCTTCTGCATATTCATCTCCCACCATGATTGTGACAGGTACTCATTTGACTTAGCAGTATTGTCTATCTAATACGCTGCAGGCAAAGATGCCCTGAGGCATTGTATATATTGAGACCGAGCAGAGGCTACAGCAACGGATGAATGGACACTGCACAACAATTAACAAACAGGAGAGTTTCCTCCTACTCGGAGAACACTTAAGCAGTCCGGAACATTCTACCTCAGACCTTCGGGTGACCATCTTCCAAGACAGACTTTGGGTCAAGTGACAACACAAAGTGGCTGACAGCCAAGTTCAGTACACATGGGGATGGCCTCAACCTTGGGTTCATATCACACTACAGGTGACCCTACTGCACTACATGCACAGACCCTGTCTCATAGACAAGCTCTCTTCTAAGTTCCCACATGCACCTTTGCACAGACTTATACCCCTTTAGACTCCACACACATTTCTCCCCCACGCACGCAAGTTTGTGGGGTGAATTTGTACTTGAAAATTACATTGTATTTTGCTCAAAATCTGCATGAATCCATGTAAGATTCTGTGCATCCCTTTAGATAAGAATCAGTCTGGAGCACAGACAGCCTCACTCCTTCAGTGCATTATCTGGGTCAATGTGGCACCACTGTTAAAGTTCACTTGAGAATGTAACTTTAAGTTCAGGTATTTACATATGAAAGAACTGAAACCAACATGCCCATTCCAAAAGATGAGCGACTTAAACAATCCAGGTCTTTTTCAATATAAAATTTCAGTTACATCACACTGTAAACTTTTGCTATAAATTCTTTGTCTTATGATCTTATACTCCACAACCACCTGATGAACGAGCAATGCTCTGAAAGCTACTGCTTCCGAACTATAATGTGTTGTGATTTTTAACATTCTGCATATTGTGACCCTAAAGCCTTTTGTAAAAGCTATCCAATTAGTTCCAGCCAATGGCAAGTATTATCAATGCCCTTATTAAAGGAAAAATTGAATCTGTTATCACTCTCCTTTCAGGCTGAACATTCCATATCCTAACCTCCTGCATTTTTAAAATCTATCCTTTTTCTAAACTAATTAAATTCATGGCGACAAAATACTCATTCTCTTGCCACTATAGTCAATGTATCCTCAAATAAAACTCTTGTAATTCTAAACAGCTTAATTAGGTCACAGACGATGAGGTGAAATTTACTCAGAATAAATGTAGCTTCTTACATTTTGTGATATATCTGAAATATTTCATATGTGAAACCATTACAATAGCTCAATGGAGCAACCAATTTGTGTATCAACAGTGAGATTTAAACAATAATGAGTCTTGGGCTGAAAAATGGTAAATACCATTCATGCAACTTAATTCCATTCATATTTAATGGCAAGATGAGGTCATTATGTTTTGGCACTGTCTTAGCTTGTATAAATATTGTAATGTTAGATACACCTATATAGTACTGTTAGGATGTTGATCCAACAGCAATGATAGTATGTGGTTGGAGGGGAAGTTGCAGAATGCGGTCTTCTCATGTACCTGCTGTCCTTGTCCTAGATGGTAGAGGTCATGGATTCAAAAAGTGTGTAAGGAGCCTTGTTGAGTTGCTGCAGTACATCTTGTATTTGGTGTACATCGCTGCCACTGTTTATTAGTGGTGGAGGGAAAGAATGTTGAAGGGAGTGGATGAAGTTCCCATCAAGTTGGCTGCTCTGTCTTAAATGATATCAAGCTGAGTGTTGTTGGAGCAAGTGAGGAATATTCCATCACACTCCTGACTTGTATCTTGTAGATAGTGGACAGACTTTGGAGACGAGGTGAGTTGCTTCAGTCTTGTTAGAGATAGTAATTATCTGGCGCTTGTCAGCCTAAACCTGGATATTGTCCTTATCTTGCTATACTTGGACATGCATAACTACAAAATCCCCATGTGCAGCCATCTTCTGCAGGCTGTGTCCATTTAAATAACATTTAACTCCTCTTCCTTCCAAAGTACCCTATAATCCATCAGTGGAATTTTTATCCACTCATTTAACCTGTCTGTATCTCTTTATTTCCAACTTTGAATTATTAAGAACTAATTGGCACTTGCAATCAAGGTATACAGAGCAAAATACAGAAAACTAGTCAGTTACAAATAAACTCAGGAAAAAGTCATATCCAAAGTGGAGAAAATGCCTAATAATCAAAGTAGGGTACAGCCATATTGAACAAGAAAATTCAATACCTGTGCATCATCTTCAGTTTTGAAATTCACAATTTTTCCATATTCTTTTGCATGGAATACAGATTTCACACGTTCCTTTAAGAAAACAGAAAATGTTAGCTGAAGATAAATAAATCATGATGCATTGCTATTTTGAAACTTGGATTCTAAAATAAAAGAACCATGTATAGCATTAAATTTGACTTGCATTTCAATATTCTGTGTTAAGAGGAGATATGGTTTTATTTCAGATTTTCTTGAGACAGGTGGAGGTGTCTGAAATTTGTTGAAATGTGTTTTTAATTCAGAGTGTTGGAGTGGAATTAGAAGTAAACAGTGCACGCATTAGAAACAACTGGAGAAGAAAAAACACCTGCTGTTGCCTCACAGCAGGAGTCCAATACCATGGAAGAGGGCAGAACTGCCCAAAAAGTCAAGCAGTGTGTGCAGGTTTCGTCAGAATTAAAAGATGCTGTTGCTTAGCTGTTTCCAAAATGTCAAGGCTGCAGAAGAAGTCCTGAGTGGCTTAAAAGAAAACTCACATCAAAAAATTGCTGCAAGTGAGGGTATGGAAACCTTAGTGACAAGTTAGTTGTATAATTCTTGTACAGTGAAGTTATTTTCTTTCACAGGTAATAAACTTTGTTCTTTTTGTTCAATGGCAGCCTCTTGTATTGATGTTCACTGAGCACCACAGTATGCAGTTAGCAAAAATCAAACTTCTGGTTCTTGAAGCTCAGCTTCACTTTGAAAACAAAGTAGTACATAATATTGCCATCTGCTGGATTCATGTTCACAATCAGCATGTTTTGCAGCTTTTAACCAACCCCGGCTAAAATATTAGTCTTTCACTTTACAAGTTGTATTTATATAGGGACTTTAAAAATAACCTTAAACACTTATTAGGAATGTAATCAAACAAAATTAACTTCACTCAAAGGAATTTTGGTGATGTGACAGAGAAGGGAGTTTCAAGAAAAGCAAGTTTCATCAGGATGTGTACAGAGCTAGTCTGAGGTTATCAGAAGGTTGCAGGGATGAGCCATGAAGAAATGTGAAAATGAGGATGAGAATTTTAAATTGAGGTTCTGCCATACCACAAGACATGTAGGCTAGTGAATACAAGGGTCATAGTTGAATGCGACTTGGTAAGAGTTAAGATAAGGACAGCAAAGGTTTGCATGAGTTTTAATTCATGAAAGGTAGAAGATAGATCCTTTCCTGTCTGATGACCTGAAATCAGGGTCCAATTCATGTGATTGTGCGAGACCTGATGGTGACTTGCTGCTACTAGTTTAGTCAGAAATATTTAACTCCACAACTCTTGGACATTCTCTCTGGCATTGACATATGGAAGATATTCTGAATATTTCATTTGTTCAGCCATTCCAGGAATACTAAGGAATTGCATGTATAAATATCAGAAAGATACAATGTTTTTGTCATACAGACATCTGAAAATCCATCTTAGAAAATCAGAATTCTATCAGGAGATATGTCCATGGTGAAGAGTAATGGTTTTTTTTTTGGATAAATAAAGATAGTCAAGCGTGAGCAGCTTGATTGATACAAATTGCAGATCACCATATTTTTGTATCTGAGATGAGGCAAAGATTTTAGCGCAGTAAAGATAATCCAACAACTGATTTTTGTATTTATGAGATGAGAATGTCACTGGCTGGCTGGGTTTATTACTCTGAGGCTAGTTAAGAGGCAATCACTTCACAATGGGTCCCAAGTCACATGCAGGCTATACCCAATAAGGGCAGCAGTTTTCTTTCCTAAAAGATATTGAAGCAAATCTATTTTTAGAATATCAACAATGGCCATCATTCGAGTCTTAATTCCAAATTCTGCCATCTGCAACAGCTATCTAGTGAAAATATCCCTAGGCCCTGTATATGAGGTACTATTGATCAAGGTGATAGTGCAAATTATTCACTGCTTTTGAAATGCTACTAATTTTGGAATTAGTCCTGTTCAGTTATGAATTGTAATGGAGCATCTGTCCACAACTACGTTAAGTTTCGGATGTCATATTAATAAAGATAATGGAATGCTTTGATTTACATGCACCTATCATGAGTAAACTTCAAAACATCTTTTCCAAGTCAATACATGCATTCATTCTTACTCATTTGTTATGTGATAATTAAACAGGGCAATCTAAACATTTGCTTACTTTGGCTTCAATACGTAACCTCCTTCCAGCAACAATAAAAGGTTCTTTTGTGAATTCCTCGAAGCTATACTGCCATTCACAGTTCAGCTGCCCAAATGTTCCTTGTGTTACAAACAAGATACCACTGGAAAATGATATTTAGTGCAATAAGATTAACAAAAGGTACTTTACTGACTTGTTCAGAACATCCAAGTTAATGTCACAAAGTACTTCACCTACCCCTCAGATGGTATAACAAAATACTTTAGTAAAAGAATGCTCAGGTCACTTTCACTAGAAAAGCATTACAAGCTGCACTGCCCTTTTATTACTGTACTTACCTTCTCCTCCATTAGATACACCATCATAATTACAGTTTTGGTTAATGTGATTATTTCACCTGAAGCCACTTACCATTCCCCAGTGCAATAGTGTATGTCTATTTCTCCATTATTTTGTTGGAGGCAAAGTTTCATGATTGAACAAAGAACCCTTCTCTAACACTACTAGAATATATTACATGCAATCGAATGATCATAATTGCAGATGAAAGTATAAGCTTTAAACAGGTCAACAGACAGTAATCACAAACTTTATCTCATTTTCTCTGTCTCTAAATAATTTTTTTGTTTATTTCAGTATACTAATGAGGTACTCAGATGTTGCGAAGAATTAGCCAAACGTTTCTGAACATACCTAGAACAAAAAGGAAATTAGACTATTTTGCTCAAGTACTTGAAACACTCAGCCACCATCCCACAACAAAACACGTGTGCGCGCACACACGTGTAAATTTGTGGGATGAATTTGTACTTGCAGAGTTACATTGTACTTTGCTCACAAACTGCATGAATTCATGTAAGATTCTGTTAATTCATTTTTTAGATTAGAATCAGTCTAAACATTATGGCACAGACAACAACATAGAAGGGTGCTAATACCCAATACATTACCTGGGCTAAAGTTCACTTGAGAATGTAATTTTTAAAAAAGGTTTTGCGATATGAAAGAAGTGAAACTAACATGGCCATTCTAACAGATGAGAGACTTAACAAACAATCAAGGTATTTTTCAATGTATAATTGCAGTTAACCGTAAACTTTTTCTATAAATTCTGTGTCTTACAATCATACTCCACAACCACCTGACGAAGGAGCAGCGCTCTGAAAGCTAATGCTTCCAAATAAACCTGTTGAACTATAACCTGGTGTTGTGTGATTTTTAACTCAGCCATAGAAGTTCTCAAATTGTGTCTGAAATGAAAAGTGGATGTCTGATGCTGGACCATTAAATCACAGAATTCAGCAACCAACTGTTGTGAAAAGTGGACGTGCTTTTCCTTGCCCTAACCATTCTGCACCATAAAGCTTGTGCCAAAATGACAGTATGGCTCTGCATTTCTGAAGAAGCCTTGATCAGAATATCCTGTCAGAATTGGAGAACTCTCCTATGTAAGCAAAAAGTGTAATGATATTCTGAGAGATTGCCACTCATCAAACAACCCTGCCTAGATTAGCATTTAGGTATGAAAATGTCTGATTTCAAGAATTATGTGGTTTTGGAATATAACTTTTTGGTGCGGTATTAAAGTACGAAAGGGGGAAAGGATCCCTGAGCATGAGAGGTTGTGAAACAAGGTAATTACTGTTCAAAGGGTGGACCATACATACTTAGATATTAAAAGGGCAAGAGGCATTAAATGGCAGTTGGACCCAATTAGGTGGATGTCAGGAAGTTAGCAAATAGGAGAGTCCTCTTATGGTTGTGTCTCTACCCCGGATATAAAAATATGAAAATAAAAAAGACAGCAAATCAGCCACTTCTCTCATGTGGCTTTATGCATGCTCGTATGTCCTTGGAGAGGGAGCATGCAATGAACACTAATATTCTTGATGCTTTGATAAAGGTGATTACTGCAGGAGGTGAAGTGCCTGATCTCCCCCTTAACTCTACTTTGATTTTGACCCCTTCTCTCTCACCATACCTCTCTCTCATCTTTGATGGGTATTTCATTAAATTTGATTACTTGGAAACATAGATGATTTAGTGGTGTTCAAAACTGGATATAAAATGCCATAGGTGACATGATGGAAAACAAAATGCCATTTAGTTGTGACAGCACTTCCAGACGTTAGAAAATAAACAGACAGCAGGTCTGCTGCCGCAGTGGGCTTTGCAGGTAAATTGGTTATTAATTGGAAATACTGATGTTTTAGTGGTGGTGGACAAAAGGCAAGAGGTGACATGATGGTGGGGGGGTAGGGGGCAGGGCGGGGGGCAAGAAAGCAAATTGTGTGTACTAGCACTTACGGAAATGAAAGCAAGTCAGTACGGGCTCTTATGTTGTTTCAAGTCCAGTGTGCTCCAGTGTGTAATAACATCTCTGAATAGGTTAATTCGTAAATATCAAGCCAGCAAATTTGAGTAATATGGCTCTGACTTTGTTACAGATGTGAATTATTCAAGTAATTTGTTACATAAAAAGAAGTGTTGAAACTAGCGAAGTATCCATGTACAGTTCAGACCAAAGGATAATTTGGGGAATTATCTGAAGGGTGTTTGTGATTTCACAGTGAGTGAATAAAAAGATGGTGAATCCCACATTTGAGTCCACAATTGAGTTGCTGAAAGAGAGCTTCTGGGTCACCTGGCTGAATGTTAGTGGAAAGATCCATAGGAATCTTGTGCTTTAGAACAGCAGGAACACCAAAAGGAGTCAAAGTGAATTCAGGGAGTTGTGGTATATTTGGTTTGGTCCCAAAAGTACTGAGGAATTTTTAGGTGGAATTGAAACTTGTTAAATTAGAAGTACTTGCTTTGTTTAATTCTTGTACAATAAAAGGTTTTGTTTACAAAATGAAATCATGTGGGAATAGCCCCTTCATAGAAACATAGAAGACTATTCAGCCCTTGAGCCTGCTCCGCCATTCATCACGATTATGGCTGATCGTCCAACTCAATTGCCTAAACCTGCTTTCTCCCCATAACCTTTGATCCTATTCTTTCCAAGTGCTATATCTAGCCACCTCTTGAATACATTTCACAGGCTCACCACTCTTTGGGTGAAGAATTATCTCATCTCCATCCAGTTAGTTAAGAACTTGGGACTCTTACTGAGATTTTGAAGCCATAGACTAAGACAGATACAATGCAAATTTTAAGTAAACAGGTTTCTTCATTAAAAAGTTGAAATGGTTTTAATTGCTGAAGCTTTTCTTGAAAGGAAGATTTGAGAGTGCTGGATGATTTATAACAGTTAAAGATTAATTAGATGCGAAAAAGGTAAAACACGATGAGCCAGCAACTTAAACATTTGAAATTTATGGAAATAAAGGCTAACTCACTCACAAGTAACCTAGGATGCAACTACAGATGAACTAACTCAAAATGAAAAAGGTCAAACTAGAACAGGAAAAGAAAGAAAGACGCGAGAGAGGGTGAATAAAAGCAAAATTCAGAAGCTTGAACTTGCATTCTCAAATGATTAATAATGGAAGTTTTCATAAGGGTTTTATGCAAAATGATTCTCGTTGGAGAGAAATCCTTTTATTTTCCGTTCCCTGATGCATGCATGTTTGTTGTTTGTTTGTTTTGGGTTACTAGAGGGATAATTGTATTTTCATATCACAAACCTTGTGCATTAACTACTGTTGTTACTTCATGGAATTTTGTTAAGGGTTAATAATTTTGTGTTTATTGAAGAAAGGTGGTTCATGGATTCTTTTTATTCTAAGCTTAACATAGAGAAAGCATACAAATGGCCAGAGTTGGGAACTGGGCAAAACATTACATTCATATTAGGACCAATGGAATAGCAGGAGTCCTACAAGCTCAGTCATAACACTATCTTGAACATATTAATGAACATTCCTTTTGAGAAGAGAATTACAAAGTTCATTTCCCTTGTCATCTCAGCCTTCAATGGCTTTCCCCTTATTGCGACAATGTCCCAGCTGAAGGTAAGTTCTTTCTGCAGCTACTCTATTTAGTCCTTTCAAAAATTTTGCAAGTTTCAATAAGTTCACCACACATTCTTCTAAACTGCAGAGAACATGGGCCTAGTCTCTTCAGGCTTTCCGCATAGAACAGTGCCACCAACCCAGGAATTAGTCTGGTGAATCTCTGCTTCACTCCCTCTATGGAAAGTATATTCTTCCCTGGGTAAGAGGACCAGAACTGCACAGAAAATGGCCAGGTATATTCTCACCAAGGTTCCATACATTTGCAGCAAGACATTTATTCCTAAATAAAAATCGTCCAGTGATTAGGCCAGCCTACATTTTGCTTACAGCACTTGCATTTTAGCTTTCAGTGAATTCTGGCCAGGTTCTTTTGGACAGCAAGAATTCTTGATCATTTAAGGAATAACTATGCAAGAAAAATTCCACACCTCCATTCCGACTGTCATCAAGTCATACAGCAGAAACAGACTCATTAGCCCAACTTATCCATGCCGACCAGATTTTCCTGTTCATGTACCTGTTGTAATTGTACTTGCCTCTACCTCTTCCTCTGGCAGCTCATTCAAAATACATACCGCCCAGTATGTGGAAAAGTTGCTCCTCAGGCCCCTTTTAAATCTTTTCCCTCTCACCTTAAACTTATGGCCTCTAGTTTTGGATACCCCTCCCCTGCAGACAACGATCTTTGCTATTCAACCTATCCATGTCCCTCATGATTGTATAAACCTCTAAAAGGTCACCCCTCAGCCTCCGACGCTCCTGGGAACAAAATCCTAGCCTCTCCTTATAACTCAAACCCTCCTGTCTCAGAAATATCCTTGTAAATGTTTTTTGCACCCTTTCCCATTCAATAAGTTCCTTGCTATAATAGGGAGATTGTATGCAATACTCTAAATATGGCCTTATCAATGTCCTGTATAACCATAAAACATCTAACTCCCGTATTCAATACACTGACCAATGCAGTCTAGCATATCAAATACCTTTTTCACCACTCTGTATCAAAATGGATAGCCTTATATTTACTTACATTATATTCATTATGCCATGTCTTGCCCACTAATTCAGCCTGTCCAAATCTGTCAAAACCTCTCTATATCATCCCTCACAACACATTCTCACCTATGTTGTGTCATCTGCATACTCGGAACTATTACATTTGTTCTTCACATCCAAATCATTCTAATGGATAATGGCTAGAAAATCTGTTTATTGTGATGTTGTTTTGAGGGATAAAATTGGTTTGGACATTATTAATAATTCTGCTCTTCAAAACACATCCACCGGACTAGGTAGACCGTATCTCCATAAGACTTTTGAGCAAGTCATTTAATCCAGGGGAAACAACCTTTCTGTGTCAATCCTACCAAGTTCCTTAAGGATCTTGTATGTTTCAATAGGTTACTGCTCAGTCTCCTGTACTCAAAGTATAAGTCCAACTTACTCAACTTTTCATATTGCTTTTCTGTCAGGCAGAAGCTTGAACACAAGCACCAACAGGTTCAAGAATAGCTTCTTCCCTGCTGTTATTCGACTGATGAATGGACTCTCTAACATCATATAATGTTGATCTTGCTTCACACACTTTGTGTACAGTGCAATCTAGATGCTGCACTCTGTCTAAGCACCCTATGTTCTGTATATCCTTGCTATGATCTGCCTGTATTGCTTGCAAACAAGCTTTTCACTGTACTTAAGTACACGTGATCACAATAAATTAAATCAAATGACACTCTCTCTACACATAGTATCAGACTAATGAACCTTCTCTGACCTACCGCCAATGCCAGTATATCTTTTCTTAGATAAGGGTCTCAAAATAGTTCACAAAATTCCCGTTGTGGTCTGACTAGTGCCTTGTATTGTTTATGCAAAACCTCGCTACTTTATATTCCTTCCCTTTGAAATAAAGGCCTGCACTGCATTTGCGCTCTCTACCAGCTGAAACTTTTTATGGCTTTTCTCCATTTAAATAATATACAGCTCCTCTCTATTCTTGTGCCAAAGTGCATAATCTTACATTTCATCACATTATATTCTATCCATTTTTGTCCACTTGCTTAGCTTGTCTATATCCTTCTGCAGACACCGTCTTCCTCAGCACTTGCCTTCTGTCTATTTCTGTGTCATCTAAAAATTGAGCTGTAGTACACTCACTTTCCTCATTCAAATCATTTACATATATATTGTAAATATTTGCAGCCCCAGCATTGATCCCTGTGACAAATCAAAAGTTTCAGATTGCAGCCTGAAAATGCTTTCCCTTTCTCAGCTTTGTCTTCTATTAGTTAGTCAATCCTCTTATCCATGCTAATATACTACCTCCAACATAATGGAGCCCAGTGTGTGCTATCATATCAGAGGTCTTGTGAAAATCTATATATTGCTTTTACTGGTTCCCCTTTATCTATTCTGCTTGCTACCTCCTCAAAAATTCTAATGCAATGGTCAGGCATGATTCCCTTTCATGAAGCTATACCGACTACTTGATTACATTATACATTTCTAGATGCTCTGCTATTTCATCCTTTAAAGTAAGAATGGGTTAAACTAACTGGCCTATAGTTACCTATTTTGTTTTGTCTCCTCCCCTTTGAAAATAAAGGTGTTACACTGGCAGTTTCCCAATCCTCTGGGACTTTCCAGAAGCTAAGGATTCCTGGAAGATTACTACCAGTGCAGCCACATTGTTCTCCTGAGCATTGTGACAGATGACATATTCCAGTAAAATTGCAAGCAACCAAGTGCTCCCTGTTCAATCACCCAATTTTGTACCATTTTCTTACTGATCCCAAATAAAAGCTTATAAACATAACAACTCCATACCATTGGTTTGGAATTTTGCAAATGCAATTGAAATTTGATTACAAAGAGCAGAACAATATGTCAGCATTTTAAAAACAGATTTTTCAAATCCATGTAAAGTTTATGATCTTACCTTTTTGTAATCATAAACAAGTCTGAATCATTAATCATCTTATGCCCAAAGTACTTGTATTTGGCAAATCTTCCATTTTCAATTTTCTAAGGAAAATAGATAGCAATGGTAAAACAAAGTATATATTTTCATTTCAATGCATTGTAAAACATACTAGGAGAAAGTGAGGACTGTAAATGCTGGAGATCAGAGTCAAAGAGTGTGATACAGGAAAAGCAGAGCCAGTCAGGCAGCATCTGCGGAACAGAAGAATTGACGTTTCGGGTATAAGCCCTTCATCAGGGCCCTTCCTGATGAAGGGCTTTTGCCCAAAACGTTGATTCTCCTGCTCCTCGGATGCTGCCTGACCGGCTGTCCTTTTGCGGCACCACACTCTTCAACTCAACATAAAACATTTAAATCACCTTATTAAATGTGCCATGGACATGAAATTTAACAATTTTTATTCGTCAATAATAGTGTAACATTTACAATTCAAGATAATAAACATTGCACAAATATATAGTATAAAAACTTGAATTAGCCTTGGTCAATATTCAAACTCACCCACTCTCACTATGTTGTAACCACAGTGCTTTTTATTTGTGGCATAAACAATTATCTTTAAGGGAGAAATTAACCTTAAACAACTGCAATAATTAAAATAGCCTAACAACAGCATCCCTTGTATGAGCTAACCACAAGGCTAAATTAAGGAATATTGTGGAGGAGAAACCATGACAGTGTAAGTTTCTATGAACTTGAAACTTGCTGCCATTGTACAGAACCTTGGTGAGATCACAGCTGGAATAGTGTGTGCAGTTTTGGTCTCCTTGTCTGTACAAGAATGGGAATGGCATACAAAGAACGACTGGATTAATTATGATTATGTTCACTTGGTGAGAACACATCTGGCACTTCCTGTGCCATTCTGGTCCTCTTACCCAAGGAAGGATATACTTTTCATGAAGAGAGTGCAACAGAGTTTCACCAGGCTAATTCCTGTGTTGTTGGGATTGTCCTATGAGGAAAGCATGAAGAGACTGGGACTGTATTTTCTACAACTAAAAGAATGAAGAGAGATTTCATAGAAACATATAAAATTCTACCAGGACTGGACAGCATAAATGCAGGAAGAATGTACCCATTGATCTGGGTGTCCAGAACCAGGGCTAACAGTCGAAGGATGCAGGGTAAGCCATTTAGGATGGCGAAGAGGAGAAATTTCTCCATCCAGAGAGTGGTGAGCCTGTGGAATTGAATGTTTTCAAGAATAAGTTAATGAAATCCAGGAGTATGGGAGGAAGGAAGAACGGGGTACAGAGTTGAATGATTATCCATAATCATATTGAATGGCAGAGCAGACTCGATGGACCAAATGAGCTTACTCCTGCTCCCATTTTCTGTGTTTGTATGAATCAAAGTTAAAAATGAAAGCAGTAGGAACTATAAATTATTTTATCCTCAAAAATGATGTTCCACAAGAACTGAATAATTATATATGATTAAACAATACAACCTAATTACAGAAAATGAATTAGCATTCCAATTAAAGGTCAGTGTTCGATAATTGGTTGATGTCAGTTGAGAACCAGTTCTAACAGACTAGAACTTAATAACCTAAGCAAATAATTGCAAGACTATCATTGAATCAGTAGTAGCTAAATGGAACACCTTACTTTGATGTGATTTTCCATTTCTGAGGAAGGAAAAAGATTGGTTATCCGCTTGAAAGTCCAGTTCTGAACTGCTGATCACTAGGGCACTATGAAGTAATACAGAAACCCCCAAAATGGAATCTGGCTTCTTCACATACAGTACTTGGTCTCTGAAAAACCTAGTATGAAAATAGTGTACTTTACAGAGTCAACTGTATGGGAAATATTCAACTTATTAGCAGTCAAAAACTTCAATAGTCATTTAAGTAAGTTTTGAAGTAGTCATATTGGACTTGAAACATTAATTATTTGTCTCCATTCATTCTTCAGCATTTTCTGTTTTTACCACAAATTCCAGCTTCTGTAATATTTTGCTTTTACCTGATTTGAATATGATTTAGTAAGCTTATAAAACTATATCTGCAGTATATGGGCTAAAAGAAAAAACATTTACAGAATCAAAATAGTTTCTCAAGGACAACTAGGAATGAGCAATAAATAATAGACAGTACAAAATGAGAGATTGGGAAAGGTAACTGGGATGATAAGTGAGCTTGTTAGCGTCATTAAAATGATCTGCCAAAAAATATCTACTGCAAGTAATTTAAAAATATAATGCTCATATCATTGACCAGAACAGAACAAAATTTCTTCCAATGTAAATATTGTCAGGACAAAGGCATTGTTTTCATCTCAACCACAAATTCTGTTTCCTAGTTACCAATTGTTTATCTCTCTCTCTCTCTCTCCCAATTTTGTGAGGCCAAAAAAAATTGTGGCTGAAACTTTATTGCTGGAACAGCACAGCAGGTCAGGCAGCATCTAGGGAACAGAAGATTCGACGTTTCGGGCACATGCCCTTCTTCAAAAAAAATTGTACCTACTTTGACATCACTGAATTTCTAATCACACATCTGGATTATCAAGTCTATTCCCACCTCAATAACATCACCCCACTGCGTCTCTTCCTCGGAGCAACTGCTCTGTAACCTCATCCTTTGCTCTCTTAGACTTGATAGTTCCAATTCTGGCTTGGTAAATGTGGTCATTCAAAACTACTGCTTGTGCCCTAACTCTCACTACCTTCACTTACCAACTTATGCTTGTTCTGTTGATTGATTCCTAGTCAAGTTTCAATGCCTTGCTGTCAAACTCCTCCATGGCTTTGGCCATTGCTATTTCTAACTTCCTTCAGCCTGTTAACCCTCAGAGATATCTGTTAACTCTGATCTTCAGCATCCTGGATTTTAAATGTTCCACCATGCCTTCAGTTGCCAAAGTACCAAGTTCTGAAATCTCCCAAACCTCTGATTCTACCCTCCCTAAATGTGTTCCATAAAACCTACTACTTTGTCCAAGCTTTTGGTCATTTTTCTGAACATCTCTATGCAAGAGAAATTTCAAGAGCTACATTTCGCTAATTAGGAAAGAATGCCAAGAAACACAAGAACATGAGATAGGATCATGAGTAGACCAATTAGCCTACTCAACTATCCAATAAGATCTTGGCTGATTTTGAACTTCAACTTTATTTTCCTATCTATTTTCATATTCCTTAATACCCTGAAAATATAAAAAAACCCTATTCAAGCATTAAATTTATTCAATAATTGAGTATTCACAACCATCTGGCTGAAAAGTCCAACCTTTTGAGCGAAGAAATTGCTACTCTGTTCTAAGTGCTCTGTTCTCTACCCCTGTTAAATCACTATGTCCTCATGTTTTAGACTCCCCAGGCAGCAGGGACAAATTCTGTTTAACTTGACAAGTCCCTCCAGAATCTTATGTTTCAATGAGATCACTTCTCCTTCTTCTAATTCCCAGAGGAGAAGCACTTGGTCAGCAAGGGCAAGAAAATCTCTCTGAAGCTTGAGATTCCAAATAGAAAAATAAATCTTTTCACCCTTTGAAGCACTGAGCTAAATGTTACCACAAATAGAAAACATACTTCCTGGTTTTGTACAGTTGTATGCCTCAATCAACCTTATGGAGGCAACAAGCTGCAGAAGAGAGACAATATCCAGAAACTGGCATGGTGGCTCAGTGGTTAGCACCTCTGCCTTACAGTATCAGGACCTAGTTTCAATTCCAGCCTTGGATGACTGTCTGTGTGCAGTTTGCATGTTCTCCCTGTATCTGAGTGGGTTGCCTCCCACAGTTCAAAGATGTGCAGGTTAGGTGAATTGGCCATGCTAAATTGCCCTGTAGTGCCCAGTGATGTACAGGCTAGATAGATTTGCTATGGTAAATGCTGGGTTATGGGGACAGGATGGGTATATGTGGAATGAAGTTTGGAGTGTCAGTGCAGACTTGATGGGCTCTTTCTGTAGTGTGAGGATTTTATGATTCTAATCAAAGATTTTACAATTTATACTGTGTTGTCCAGAGCTGTTTTCCACCAGTTTCAACAATATTTCTTTGTATATAAAGCACTCTTCTTTTGAAGACCACATGTAGTATATAACTTTTCATCTGAAAATTTACAGTAGAAAACTTAAGAGCTTTCCCTAAGGGCAGAACGGAAGAATTTTAATTATATCAAGTAATGCCAAACGTAACGATTACTTTATGCCTTACCAACATTACCAGAAAGAAATTTAGTTTTAGACAAGGCTTGCTAACATACTGCATTGGTCAATTATACATTGTTATCTCCAAGAGTCCAACAAAAAGCCAACATAGAGATGGAGTGTTTCATATCGGGATGCTAACAATTTCATCCATACACCAACAATGACCTTTCTGCATTTGGAGACAGAACTATTAATCCTATTCTCATCTGGGCCCTTGTTGCAGAGACACAAATAAAATGAGGAATAATTTGTGTAGGAATGTGGCCACAAAAATGCCCAAGTTCAATGGAGACTACATAATGTATTGGTGAGATCAAGCAGAGTTAAAGTGAACAGAGGTCAGAGTCATCCATCGTTTGAGTGGATCGCTGTTTGAGATCTGGCAGTTGTCTAATGGACAGTACTGTCAATTGCTATATCTTCATACCTTTGTTTTTGCCCTGAACGCTGACATTTCGTGCGAATATAGAAACCCATGACAACGAACGCGAATGGGCCACTCGGCCCTTCAACCCTGCTTCGCCATTCAAATAAGACCATAACTGCCTGATTTCAATCTCAAATCTACATTCCCGCAGATCCCTGATCATCTTTCATCACCTATGTAATCAAGAACCTACATTTGCCTTAAAGATGTTTAAAGATTCTTCATCCACTGCCCTTTAAGGAAGGGAATTCCAAAGACGTTCAACCCTTGGACAGAAAGAATATCCTCATCTGTTTTAAATGGTGACCCCTTATTTTTAAATTGTGACATTTTGTTCTAAATTCTCCCACAAGAGGAAAAATCCTTTCAACATTCACTTGGTGAAGTCCCCTCAGAGACTTCAATTTTAAGTTACCTCTGACTTTTCTAAACTCCAGTGGATACATGTCTAGTCAGTCTAGCATTTCGTCATAAAGCAATCCACTCATTCCAGGTGTCAGTCATAGAGTCATACAGTATGGAAACAGACTCTTTGGTCCAACTCATTCAAGCCAACTAATTTCCCAAACTAAGCTACTCCCATTTTGCCTGCACTTGGCCCATATCCTTCTAAACCTTTCTGATTCATGTACCAGTCTAAATGCATTCTAATTGCTGCAACTGTGCCTGTCTCTACCATATCCTCAAGCAGTTCATTGCACATATGCATCACCCTGTGTGCCCCTCAGGTCCCTTTTAAATCTTACCCCTCTCACCTTAAACCTGTGCTTTCTGGTTTTGAACTCCCTTTCCCCTAGGGAAAAGACCTTTGTCATTCACCTTGTCAATACGTCTCATGATTTTCTAAATCTCTATAAGATCACCCCTCAGTCTCCTCTGCTTTAGTGAAAAAAGTTTAGTAAATCTTCTCTGAACTGTTTCTAACACAACTTCCTTCTATAAGTATGGTCGCCAGCATTTTACATAGTTCTCCAGATGCAGTCTCACCTGTTTTCCACATAACTGATGTATGACCTCACTAATCTTTCATTCAATTCCCCTCGCAATAAAACATAGCATTCAATTAGCTTTCTTAATTACTTACTGTACCTGAATACTAACTTTCTGTTAGTCACGTACTAGAACATCCAGATCTCCCCACATCTTGGATGTCTGCAACCACTCACCATTTAGATGATTTTATATCCTTTCTGCCGGAATGGATATTTTGACACTTTCCCACATTATACGCCATTTGCCGGATCTTTGCCCACTCACTTAACCTATCTATATCTCTTTGCAGTCTCATGTTCTCTTTGGAACTCACTTTATTACCTATTTTTGAGTCATGAGCCAACCTGGCTAATACCTAATTCAAGCGATTTTCTTTCTCCAACTACAAATGGTCTATTGTATTCTAGAACTATGTAAATCTGAAATAAAATCAAAGTGCTTGGAAAAGATAGTAGGTTTAGCAGCATTTGTGGAGAGACAGAGTTAATGTTTCAAATCCATAATCACTCTTCTTTGAAACTACAGTCTTATAACGTCTTATGGCTCAGTTTAGTGGGCATGCTACAGCACTTGTGACATCTTTCGCAGCTCGAGTTCTCTCGTCTACACCATAATTACAGTTCACAGGAAAAAATGTCCTTAATCTGAAGTTCTGCTTAGCAATATCATTTGCATTAAGAGTGCCTGGCTAGGAAGGAGTTAAAATTATGGTCAATTTGCTTTTGTAACCTTTTGTGTGCATTGAATTTACTGACATTCTAGAGGAAACTAGTTACAATGTAAACACCAAAGACTATATTTTCTTTTATCTTTGTTTCTTCATATAAATAAGGTTATTGCAATGTGTTGTTTATTTTTATGAACATTGATCTAACTACACTAGTAGTCTAAGCTGAAATTCTTGGTAGAACAAAATTATTGTACTATTCTACCTCTGCTCCATTAGTGCGAATCCATAATCATGCCAGCAAAAGGTGTCACTGGCAGTCACAGTTCCGATCTTGCATTCAGGCAGTCAAGAAATTATTCTTTTCAATGACGACTTTGGGTTGATTTCATCACAGAGTAGCAAAGCAACATTTTGAAAAGGTTTTGCTAGCTCCTGAATTGCAGAGGTGCCCAGGATAAGGAGCTAAGCAAAACACTGATTTTCTAGAACATCAAAATGTTAGGCAAAGTCTGATGAGCTCAGTGAAAATTAAGCTAACTAGTATTTCCCATATCTGTTCAGTCTTGTTTTGCTGGCATGTCTTTTCCCATAAACTGAGATAATTACTTATATACCTCTGTTAACAGAGAAAAGTCAAGTGTTTGCTTGAGATAAACACAACTAATAATTTTAACCATGACCAACATATTTAACCAAGTGATAAAATCTAATATAACCAAGGGAAATATGAATGTTTAACAGTACTATAAATTCTTTTAATGAGATACCAGTCATTGCTGACTGTATACTCTCTTCAAATTAACATTACTTAAATGAATAACTACATTGAACTATCTTTCTCTCCTCAATGGATCAATTATCAAAAAGTTAACAAGGTTCACTCACATCTTTTATGTTATGACTTCCTTCTCTTGATCCTCCACTTCTTAAGGCAGCATCCTGCTAGAGATGTTTTTACCAGTTGGAACAGCCCATCGCTCATTTAGAGTTACACTGAGGAAATTCCAGCTATTCTCATCAGTGTCTACTTACATACAATCATTAAGAGTGCCTGGCTAGGAAGGAGTTAAAATTATGGTCAATTTGCTTTTGTAACCTTTTGTGTGCAGTGAATTTACTGACATTCTAGAGGAAACTAGTTACAATGTAAACACCAAAGACTATATTTTCTACTATCTTTGTCGATGTGGTGTGTATGGGGTTTTCAGATAGATGTAATTCAATTGTATTTTCAATTAGCTGTAGGCTACATTAAGGATGGACTGGAATCATTGCTAGGAGGAAGTGGGTACTGCAGATGCTGGAGATGAAAGTCAAGATTTGAGAGGTGCTGGAAAAGCACAGCAGGTCAGGCAGCATCTGAGAAGCAGGGAAATCAATGTTTCAGGCAAAAGCCCTTCAGGAATGAGGCTGGGAGCCTCGGGGGTGGAGAGATAAATGAAAGGGGGGGGGGGGGGAAGGCTGGGCCTGGGGAGCCCATCTACGCTTCTTATTGCTGGTTCCAGTGCCACATTCTGGCACACTGTATTAGCTGGCAGGCAAACGGCAGAGAAATGATGAACATAACAGGGTGGAAGTCTTCCTTGACAAAGGTAGCAGCAAGGGAAGAAGGAGTCCAAGTGCCTCAAGTGACCATCATGGTTAGGACCAAAGATGTGCCCACACCTCATGTGTGGATATGGTTGCTGGTGTACTAGCTATGGATCAAACAGCAAGGGAAGGAAAGGTCCCTTGGTGGATAACCCAACTAGGACAGGAAACTCTGAATCCAAACCTATGGCTATGGTTGCTTCCCCAGTTTGCTAGCCCATGACAGATAAACTCCAGGCTGAAAGATTGGGATCAGTTAGTGTAAGCTCCTGAATTGCAGCGGTGCCCAGGATAAAGACCTAAGCAAATGCTGGTCTCACTGCCACCTGGTTGGCTTGTACATTTAAGGGTCATTATTTGGTATGACCAAACTGTGACTTTAAAAGTTCAGGGAAAAAAAGGGGAAATATTCTGAAACTCCTTGTTGGAACATGAGAAGAATACTAGAGTCTGATTATACCAGTCACTCCCAATGTTCCTAGCCCTGGTGGCCCGTGAGCTCGCTAGATTAGAGAACGATGTTATGGGTCAGAGTGAGGTTTGCTTCGGACAGCAAGGAAATGTGACAGAATACAATGCCAGTTACCACTTCTATTGGTCAGGAGACCTCAAGTGAAATGCCTCCTCTATGTCAGTTTCATGATGAAGAATGCTTTACTTCTAAACTTTAAAAGATTGCCCATCAGCCATTCTATCTCTGCACCACCCCCTTCAAGATCAGCAGCATGGAATCATCATCAGTTTTTATTGGTTAACCTGACAAATGCAGGTTTTACAGAGCTCCATGATACCCAGTCTCAAGGGCAAGATGGTCCTCCTTGACTACTTTAATGCCGGAGTTGGCAATGACAACCTGGAAGGAAAGGGCTGCTTGGAAACAACAGGCTGAGACCCTGCAAGGGGAAACAGATGTCTACCCATGGAGCTCTGCAGAGAAAAACACCTTTCCATAACTGACACCTTCTTTGAACAAAAAAACTGCTTCTGACCAAATGGATATCTCCTTGCTCTAACAATGGCACCAAACGGATTACATCTTGGTGTACCTATGACACCTGCAAACTAGAGTCCTGCCGAATGTTGACTGTCATACAGGTCACAGGTTTGTTTGCTCAAAACTGAGCTTCCAGATCAACGCTAAGCCCAAGAACGACCTGGAAATAAACAAAAGCAACCTGCAAGTCTCATTTTACAGATATAGGGGTTGAACAACCTTGCACACTTGATTGGAACACCCTTTTTCCTTGGCTGATATCATTGTGGAAGAAATCTAGAAATCCATCATTATTACAGTACTAATTACCTCTAAAGACATCAGACCCTGCACTTAGAAGACTTATTTGATGAAAATGATATAGAAATCCAAAAATCACCTCATCAGTCTCACCTAGCTTGATCAGCCAGCAAAGAGAAAAAGTGGATCATATTTCTGAAAAAAAAAACTCAACTGTATACTGAAATTGGTGACATGAAAAGCTTAATGTAACACTTAAATCTGTCTATGGACAGCTTATCGAACCAAAAACCCTTTGAGAAGCACCAAAGGTAAGATACTATGCATTGACAAGGAGTGTGTCCTGGTCAGAGCACTTTGACTTGAGCACCAAACACACAATAGATGATACTACCATTAACCACAAAGAAAAACTGGATAAGAGCTCAACCTTGGAGGAAACAGATGGCCACCAACCTGAACATCAACAAAGCCCCGAAGTCAATGGAATTCCACTTGAAATCTAAAAGCATTGTAACCCCACTCTAGACACCAAAGTGTTTGAGCTTTCTATGGTCTCCTGGGAATAGAACAGGATACCATAGGATGCGTGTTTCTGTTATTGCCACCTTATACAAAATCAAAGGAGAAATGTCAGGTTGCTCTAACTAGTGTGGGATCAGCTTCCTTTCTATTGCTGGAATGTTGCTGTCTGAAATACCTCTGAACAGGGCTGTACCTACTAGTATGGACAAAACATCTCCAAAGAGCCAGTACAGTTTCAGAGTAAATAGAGGCACCATAGCCAGTGTATCTCCCTTCAGATAAATCTAAGGAGAGCATTGAGGCCAAAGGAAAACATTATTCTTGTATGCCTTGGTGAGATCTTTGATACTTGTGCAGAGATGGACTTTGGAAAATCCTCAGTAAACCTGGATGCTCACTCAGAATCTGTATTATGATGAAGCAGTTTCCTAAAAAATAGTGCAGACAAGTCAAGCACCACAAGACGCTGCCCTGACTCTATTCACTATGTTATTCAGCACGATGCTTCAGCAGGCAATGGAAGACATTAGGAAGGGAATTTATATATGCTTCAAGATTGATTAAGGTCTTTTCAACCTGTGGTGTCTTCAAAAACATGAAAGGTGCATGAAAACTTCAGTGGACCTTTCATTGTGATTGTATTCTCCTGGCCCTCAGTCAGACCTGCAATGGATAACAAATTTTTCTGAGACAGCACAACTCTTTGGACAAAAAATCAGATAAGAAAAAAAATGAAAGTTTTGTATCATCCCAGACTCCAAAAAGAAAATTTGGTCATTCAGGGAATGAAATTAGAAGCTGTCAAGTAATTTACCTATTTAGGAATTGACATCTCATTTGATGTTACCATAGACAAAGAAGTGAACGATGGGTTTTCAAAAGCACATTCCACTACAAATGTGTGGAGCATACAATATCCATGGTAGTCACCATCCTTCTGTATGGCATGAATTCTTTACTGCCATTATGCATGCCTTCCACAGGCTTCCATAGCATCATCAAAATCTGCTGGCTGGACTGCACCACAAATTTTGAAGTTCTAGTAACAGCCAACACCTCCAGGACAAGGTTTTTCTCCTCAGAGATGGGCAACAGTAGTCTACCCAAGATGTGTACAGAGAGCTGACCACTGATAAATGCAACAGAGGTCCCACTCAAATGTTTCAAGGACTCTTTGAAGAAGTCTCCCTATGTTTGCCACATTGACAATCGTCAGTAGGAAGCATTGGCCATAGTTCATGATGACTTGAGATGCTACATCAGGAAAGCTATAGTCAGTTGGAGACTGAGCGAAGGACCAACATGAAATAAAAAAAGGTGGATCCAAAGGCAAATACACCTTTACCTGCACACAGTGAGAGGAAATCTGACAGTCATGGATAGGCCAGTGGCCTATAACTGGTGATTTACAATTTTCCTAGAACAGTCATCACTGAAGAAATGTCGAGTGAGTAATGCCAGAGTACATCCTCCAACTGAACCAGTCAAAAAACAAAATCTTGAATGGAGATGTAGATTTAGTTGTGATATCAATATAATTTGATAGCATGAAAAATAATTATTAAAAATCAGAAGAAATTGGTAAGTGTGTAATCTGGATCAGTTCAAACATGCAAATATCCTGCAAATTCTACTTTCTCAGATTGTGATATAATTATTCTTCTTAATATGTTAAGTAGTGAACTTTTAAACATCTTTACAATTTGTCACACAATATATTTCATATAATTATTTTACATCAGCTGATGGTTATGACCAATAAAACATTCCACAAGTACAGATAACACCTAGTTATTTTATGCTAGACAGCATATTAGTACATTTACTTCTGAAAATTATTTTAAGATCAAAAAGGTACCGTTTTATTTTTAATATTAATGAGGACGTTTATACCTTATTTCTGGAAAGTATGCATTTTATACTCCAGAATCTTGTCAGTGATATGATATAAATTTTTAAAATCTTTTTAAATCTATGATTACGTACCAACATAATGTAACTCAGAAATGAGAATTCTCTCATAGTGACTAAATCTTCTTGCCTTCTTGGTCACAGTATATCCAAGACTAGAGCTACAAGGTTAATCAGAACGTAACTAGACAGCATTTAAAATAGTTTATTGTTTCCATACAGACTTCATTAACATTACCTTTCTAAACTAACTCTTCTTCCCACTCTCATTTCATTTCATAATTTCCAATTCATTCTTCAAAACTGTGAAAACTCAGCACCCTCAATTTTGCTTTAGGATTTAAAACTTCATCAGCATTTTGTATTTCACCACACATTATTTTGTAATTTCAAATTTGGTGATGCTTTACACTATGAACCTTGTCCTTTATGGCTCAACAGTTCCAAGGAATCTCAGTGTCAATAGTGAACCAGGAAACGTCTGGGACGGAAAAGCTAATTTTTATTAACTTCCTCTGATTTTGACGCTTAACAGAACATAACTTGGTTATGATTGTTAACAATATTGGTTCTTAACTTTCAACGAAGATTTTTAAATTTTGTGGTCATGAAATTTCAAAACAAATTATGTTCAAATTTAAATTCACTGAATGGTTTCCAAAAACAAATGTGTTGGTTTGGTTTATAGTAACAAGGTGAAATAAGAGTGCCTTCTCTATGATTCATCATGGGGATCTGGACAATTCAAACATTGCATTCAGGTTTCTTAGCTGATACATGATTCAATGGGCCTGCTGCCAAGACTCATGGCTAAAATGAGAGTTACTTCCTCAAAACACAGGAGGTGCAGAGAGAGTCAGGCAGGAAGTGCTGATCCATTCAAGTGGGAAGAAGCGATCTGGATATAGTGAGGACTGCAGATGCTAGAAAGTCAAATTCAATAAAGTGTGAAGCTTAAAAAAGCACAGCAGGTTAAGCAGCAGAGGAGCAGGAGAGTTGCTGTTTCAGGTCAGGACACTTCATCAGGAAGGGTCAAGAAGAAATCTGCTCCTGTAATGAAGACAACCTGGACTGAGGTTGTTAAGGAGTGAGCATCTAGGGTATCATGCCATAGGCATGCATCCAATGCAAGGATGTCCTGAAATGCATAAAGGTGGGTAAATCCCCAGGGCCTGATCAGGTGTATCCTAGAACTCTGTGGAAAGCTAGAGAAGTGATTGCTGGGCCTCTTGCTGAGATATTTGAATCATCGATAGTCACATTCTACATAACAAATATCACAGGGTGCCTCTTGAACTATCAAGTCATCTGAAACTCAACTTGAGTATTCGATTCACCCTGCAGTGATGTAGCTGCTGTAGCATTTGTTCTGATGTAGAATGGTAAACAGGGGTGCCCCTTACCCCTCAAGCTGCCACTGTCAAATACTGATGGTAGTTCATCACACTGTGATGGGTGTGATATTGAAAATCTTACAATGAAAGCATTTTCGCAGTTCCCTGGATCTTAGGCATACATTTAGATGAACCTCTTCTTGTGGTTGGAAGTGATGGGGTTGAAGTCCTTCTGGTTATAAAAGACTGCTTCCTTGTCAGAAATCGCCTTAATATGAGCATAGTTCCTGTGCTTTGGGGAAGAATGTTGGGCAGTGCAATTCTAATGATCAGTGTTCTTGATGCATTAATGGTTGGATGATGGAGATTCGATCCTACCTGGCTTCTGTGGGAACCTGAGGTGTAAAAATGGAGAGGTCTCGTGACTCACTGCCAACGATTATCAAGTAGGAAGCAGGTCTTTTTTGAGGAGACTAGAGATCTGCAGTGACCTGACATACTGTTCCTCAGGCAGACCAAGGAAGAAGTTTTGGTTTGTATTTTTTATGAGGTTAGCTAAGCCTTCTGTGGACCTGGTCTCTGCTGTGGTTATTTTGCAAGTTGGTGCTGCTCTTTTCTAAGGAGCGGAATGGTTTACATTTGCTTCTAATTTGTATGTTTGCATATTCATTCCTATGCACTTACATATGACTTCTGACTTCATAAAGATTCCTCAAAGTACTAGCAAATCCAATAATGATTACAAAAACATAATCCATAATGAAGTGAATGAACATGCTTCAAAGGATCTCTTAGCAATCATGTGAACCTGTATGAAGCTATGTCGTGGTACTTAAAATCATATAGGATCATTATCTGCATATCTTTAGAGCTCTTCTGCCTCTCTACAAGAAGTGAACAACTGTGTCCATGACTCAGTGCTACTAATCTTGCTGCATTTGATAACTTGGCTAGTTGGGTCAAGACTGACACTTTGACAGAGTTAGCCTTTTCTTTCCACCCTTTCACATGGGCTGAACATTGTTAAAATCCAGGTCCATCATGTGACTTCAATTTAGATCAATAGATACATAGCAATAAATGTCCAAATTTCCACAAATATCAGAAAATCTAATGTACTGTACTTTGTGAAATCTGGATATCGTCTCCGAACATGTTTGCTTTAAATTGAATCATTATACTTGGTGCAGCAAGAATTCCTGGAAAGTCTGAAGTTTTTAAATCATTTTGAACATATTTTTGCTAATTTAGTTTATGTTTCTTTTCCTGCACTCTGACCTGTGGGTGGTTTCATATGCGATATTCATCGTGGTAACACCTAGGTTTGTCAATCTATGTGTGTGCTTAGTTTTGGCAGACTCCATTAACACAGGGACATAACAGCCAAGCCTGTTGTCCAACATCTATTGCCAGAAAAGACTCTGTCCTGTTAAACTGTCAGATTTCCTGTTTATTTAATCTAACTACAATGTCACTTTGATTATCTTTGATTCAATAATGCTTGCAGAAACATATAGGAGCATCTAACAGATTCACACAGCAATCCTTTAGGTTTCAAACACTTAGCCATAAATAGACACAGCATCAGATACAGTGCAACCGAATCTACAATGACAATCAAACATTAAGTTGAAAAATGTCATTGCTTAAAAGCTGCAAAGGATCTAATACAAAACATTAATCTGGTCACTGAAGATGATTTAACTACAATCTCAAAACTTAGTTGCAGCTCAAACAGGCAAAGATACCTGCAGAGATAAAGATTTTCAAAGCCTATTTCTCAAATGTCCATCTCAGGAACAGATCCAGATAAGATTTACTTGTATTTCTCATGACAGTACAAACTACAATATCAACATTGTCATCCAGGAGCTGAAGTAGCTCATCTGAATAACATCAGGCTCCTACTTATTGACTGCAGTTCCGCCTTCAACACCATAATTCTCAACAAACCTAATTCTATACTTGGCTCCCCCTCTATAACTGGATCCTTGACTTCCTGACCCATTGACCGCAATCTGTAAGAATAGGTGACAACATTCCCTCCACTATTATCCTCAACACCAGTGTCCTGCAAGGCTTCATATTCATTCCTCTACCATACTCCTTATACACTCATGACTGTGCGGCCAATATATACCCAACTCCATTTACAAATTTGCATTGCCAACATCATTGTCGGTCTGATCTCAAACAACGAGGAGACAGAATACAGGAAAGAGATTGAGTGCTTAGTGGCATGGCATAATGCCAACAATCTCTCCATTAACGTCACTGACTTAAGGAAGCAGAGTGGAGAGCACGCCCCTGTCTGCATCAATAATGCTGAGGTGGAGATGGTCAAGAGCGTCATGTTCCTGTGAGAGATGATCATCAAGCTGTCCTGGTACACCTACATCGATGCAACAGCCAAGAAAGCACAACACTGTCTCTACTTCCTCAGGAGGCTAAGGAAATTCAGCATGCCCATAAGGACTCTTACCAATTTTTACAGATGCATCTATCTGGATGCATCGCAGCATAACATGGCAACTGTTCTTCCCTAGACCACAAGAAACTAGAGAGAGTTGTGAACAAAACTCATGACATCATGCAAAACAGCCTCCCATTCACTGACTCCATCTGTCCTTCCTGCTGTCTCGAGGAAACCAACCAATATAATCAAAGACCTCTTCTATCCTCTTCCATCAGGCAGAGAATACAAAAGTTTGAACACATGTACAAATAGATTCATAAACGGCTTCTTCCCTGCTGTATTCAGGCTTTTGAATGGACATCTCAAATGATAATTCTGATGTCTCTCTGCGGCTGCAACACTGTATTCTGTACTCTGCTCTGCTACACAGATGCACTTCGTATGGTACAATCTGATTGTATAAACATGCAAAACAACACTTTTCACTGTATCTCAGTATATGTGACAACAATCAAATTGCATATTAGAAGATGAAATTAACAATATTTGCAAGGCATCTATGCAAGATCTTGCACAACCCCTTCAATGGTGTCCAACTGGCTGTGTAGATGTAACATGAAGTATAAACTAAACTACATTCTTCACCTTTTATTTGAGCCTACTGACACTATTTGGAACATGGAGAAACTTGAGAATACTAACTGAAAAGTAGACAGCAATTGTTAAAGTTTGGTATCAATCCAGATTAGGAGACTTTAAGACAAATGACTCAAAGTTTAGACAAAGTATTACACAAACTGCTTAAAAGGAGAAAGGGGTAGAGATATTTAAGGAGGTAACTGCCATGATGAGAACCTCAGCAACTGAAGGCAAATTGCCAATAATGGAATGAAGATAATCAATAAAATGCAATGATCCAGAATTGGAGGATTGTAGAAATTGGAGAGGCTTAAACAGATGAATGAGGTTATAGAGATAGGAAACAATAAGGGACCTGAAGATAAAGTAAAAACAACTTGCATTTATATAGTATCTCTAATATAACAAGACATCCAATGTCATTTCACGAGTATTATCAAAGAAATTCATACAGAGACCCAAAAAGGAGATATTCAACCAAACAATAACACATAGTCAAAGAGCTAGGTTTTCAGGATTAAGGTCACATGATACTTCAGGAGCATTAGACAGTGTTATCATGTATGAAGTGTACGAAATCTATAATTGCATTAGAGATAGTGAAAGCAAACGTAATAACCACCAGAGACTGTGAAGTTGGGGCTCCCAATGTTCAATGCTAATGTTTAGGTGTTAAATGTAGAATAAGCATTCAATCCCAGCAGCGATCTCTCAATCCGACCACACAAATTCACTTTCTCAAGTTGTGTTTTGGATTATCTCTCTAATTTGACTGTGTCTTCCTTTTATAAAATCAATTGGAAAAAATTCCTCAGTTTAAAAAAAATCAAGCTAAAGCATGAAATTTATCAGAAAACAATAGAATGCTACACTATTGTTTTTACCATTAAGAAGGCTTTACCACACAGAGTTATGCTGAGACAAAAGTCACAAGGTAAATAGTTTTTGTAAACAAATACTCAATTAGCAATGCTCAAACTTGGTGGGGAAACAAGGAAGACTTGCTTTCTTAAACGTATCATGTCTAATAGAAATATCTCAAAGCAATTCACATACAATTAATTAATTTTAACTTCAGTGTTAATGTTACACATTAACATTATTGCTTTGTACCTTTTTGTGTAGTACGTTCTGTAAACAAGGTAAAAGAGCAAACACTTATTCTTAGTATTATCACCAGCTACAACACTGCAAATATTACCCACTCCTTTTCTGAGTAGTGCCATGGAGGAGAAAGTGAGGTCTGCAGATGCTGGAGATCAAAGTTGAAACTTTATTGCTGGAACAGCACAGCAGGTCAGGCAGCATCCAGGGAACAGGAGATTCGACGTTTCGGGCACAGGCCCTTCTTCAGGAATGAGCAGAGAGTGTTCAGCAGGAGAAGATAAAAGGTAGGGAGGAGGGACTTGGAGGAGGGGCGTTGGAAATGTGATAGGTGGAAAGAGGTCAGTTGGAAGTGGAGGAGATGCGGTGGAGGGCACCGTCGACCACGTCGCCTTCCTGACCTGCAGTCTTCTTGTTGACCTCTCCGCCTCCATCCTACTCCGACCTATCACCCTCACCTTGACCTCTTTCCACCTATCACATTTCCAACGCCCCTCCTCCAAGTCCCTCCTCCCTACCTTTTATCTTCTCCTGCTGAACACTCTCTGCTCATTCCTGAAGAAGGGCCTGTGCCCGAAACGTCGAATCTCCTGTTCCCTGGATGCTGCCTGACCTGCTGTGCTGTTCCAGCAATAAAGTTTCAACTGAGTAGTGCCATGACATTTACTTGGATCAAACCATTCTGTATTTGATACAATGGACTAAAAACTTTCCTGACTTTGTTGCTTTTTGGCCATTGGGCAATTTACAAATTGTAAGCCCAATCACAAGAGTCAGAGACCATCTGATTGTTCTTTGCTAGAGCAAATCAATTAAAAATCAGTCTCCATGCTGCCTGATTAAGAAACAGTTGGCAGGATAAAATGCTAACTATCTTATGGGACAGATTTCTAATTTAAAAAGATCCTTTATACTCTTCAGCAAAAAAATAACAAAATTACATATTATAGGCTGCAGCACTATTGGAACAGTGAAGAGATCCGCAAAAGCAGGTCCCAGAGTCTCCCATTCTAGCCAAGAGCTGCAACTGAGGGCCTGAGAAGATTCAGTGAGATGAACTTTCCCAAAGGCAGGTTAAGGAAGTGAGCTTGGAGATCAAGAGGATCAAAGACCTGTAAAGGTAAGGTTTGGCACGATCAAGTGCCAAGCCTCTCACCTAGATCTGCATAGTCGATCTTAGTTTGCAACTCCATTCATTTCTATGCACCTCATATGGCCAGCATGAACAGAGAATAGTCACAATGACCCTACTGACATCCTACTTTCCTGATCCAGATACAAGAGCTCACTCATAAAAATGAAATGTGCTTACATTACGTGAAGTATCTCTTACCTTGATGAAGGTTTTTCTAACACTCCTTTAAAACTTGTAGTTGAAACAATATTACACAAATAAATAACTGAGTATTTACATTACTCATTATCTATTTCACTAATTAGATTAAGCTCTCAGTGGAGATACTAACAATGCAAACAAATTAGACAATTTAGAATATAACCAACCTCAAAATTTTTCAAACCAACTTATAAATTCATGCAACAGTTACCAACATGGGAGGCTATTAAGCTCTTTGAGCTTGTGCCAGCTCTCTTCTATTACAACTTAACTGGTCCCACTCCCCACACTTTCCCTATAGCCTTATGTGTTTCTCCCCTTCAGATGCCTGTCCATTTCCCTCTTGATGGCAACAATTGAATCCACTCTTACAGAAAGTACACTGAAAAACAGTTGCATAAAATGTTCTTCATTTCACACTTGATTATTTGTACTATTACTTTAAATCTGCATTATTTAGATCTTAACAGTCCCTGCAAATGGGAATAATTTACCTCTTTTTAAGATCTGTTTTTTGATCACCTCGATCAAGCATCCTGTCAAGCTTTATGATATTTTCTATATTAATCCAAGGAGAATAACCAAAGCTTTTCCAAACTATGTAAGTGAAGGCTTCCATTCCCCAGGTTATTCTTCTAAAATTCTTCTGCACCTTCTCTAAAGCTTTCACAGGTTTCCCAAGGTCTTAAAGTGTACTGTCTGAAATTGGACCAATACTCCAGTTGGCCAAACTAGTATGTCATAAAGATTCCACAGGATTTTTGTATCCTATTTTCCTGTTTATAAAACCCAGGATCCTCTATGTTAAATTATAAACTTTTTCAAAGCTGCCAGGCACCTTCAAAAAATCTGTCCACATTTAGTCCCAGTTCGCTCGAATCTTGAAGCTTGTTTAAAATTGTACCTTTTGTTATAGAGTCATACAGCACAGAAACAGACCCTTCAATCCAACTAGTCCATGCTGACCATCTTCCCAAACTAAACTAGTCCCACCTGCCTGCTCCTGGCCCATATCCCTCCAATCCTTTCCTATTCATGGACACATCTAAGTATCTTTTAAACACAGCAACTGTGGCCACATCCACCACTTCCTCAGAAGGTTCATTCCACATGTGAACCACCCTCAGTGTAAAAGATTTGCCTCTCATTTCTTTTTAAAATCTTTCTCCTCACCTTAAAAATATGCTCTCTCATCTTGAAATCCCCCAAACTAGGGAAAAGACACCAATCGTTAATTTTACTTAAACCCCTCTTAAGTTCACCCATCAATTTCCTAGGACCCAATGAAAGATGTCCTAGCCTCTCTTTATAAATCAAGCCTTCCATACCTGGCAACATCCTGGTAAATTTCTCTTGAACCCTGTCTAGCTTAGTAATATCCTTCCTGTAACTGGGTTACCAGAAGGACCCCAGAAGAGGCCTCACCAACATTGTGTACAACCTCAACATGTCTTCCCAACTCCTACACGCAAAGTACTGAGAAATGAAGGCAAGTGCACTAAATGCCTTTTTAGCCACCCTTTCTATATTTTAAAGGCAAACTTTAAAGAATTATGTACCCAAACCCACAGGTTCCTCTGTTCTACAACACTACCCAGCAATACGATTAATTGTGTAAGCCCTGCCCCATTTAATGTACCAAAATGCAAAACCTCATATTTATCCAGATTGAGCTCCATCTATCATTTTTTCAGGCCATTGACCCATCTGATCAAGATCCCTTTGTAATCTTAGAAAACCTTCTTCACTGTTTACTATGCTACCAATTTTGGTGTCATCTGCAAACTTAGCATGTTTTCTATAGCGTCATCCAAATTATTTATATAAATGACAAACAAAAGACAACCAAGAACCGATTCTTGTAGAAAAGCAACCCTCCACCACTATTCTGTCTCCTGCTGTTAAGCCAATTATGTATCCAATTGGCAAGCTCACGCTGAATCCCATGTGATTTAACTTTACTAATTATTCTGACAGGTGGAAACTCGTAAAAGGCTTTAGTAAAGTCCAAGTAAACAAAATCTGCACTGCCTTCATCAATCTTTTTGGTAACTTCCTCAAAAAATTCAATCAAGTTTGTGAGACTTGATTTTCCTAGCATAAAACCATGCTTACTATCCCTAATCAATTTATGCCTCGCCAAATGTCTATAAATACTATCTTTTTGAATCACCTCTAACAATTTACCCACAACCGAAGTCAGACTCATTTCTATTTCCTCTCCCCCTCCTTCCTACCAAGGGGGAATCACTTTGCACTCCTTTGCTAAATAACACTTGAGGTATTTGCCCATTCCACTAACATTCCTTTGTCCTGTTGAAGCTGGTGACTATTCTCTTCACAATTATCTAGCATTTTCTGTCATCTATGACTTCTGAAATGTTCTTTGCACCCAGGTTGTATTATAATTCTAAATTCTACTTCAGCATGATCAAAAATATTGATTATCATGAAGGCTATTAATGCACTTTTGGTCACTGGAAAAGGCAGTTACTAATAGTTCACCCATTAATGAAATTACTACAGTTACAAGTAATAGAGTTTTGATGCTCTTTATTAATGTCACTACAATATTTCATCTAGTGTTTTATTCAAATATAATGCAGTTCTGAACACATTTGGAAATACTCTTGTGAATGAGATGTAATATGATGTTCAAAATTAATGATGTAACAACACGTTACGGTTTAAACTTGCATTAGTTGAATCAGATGATTAAATGGAAATGCAGTTTTTATTTTCTATTGTAATAATTTCTTGGACCAACTAATTTCCCTTGTTTTCATCTTTCCAAGCTTGTGAAATGATTGACTCATTACACAATGGGATTTTTTTACAAATGTTAAAAAAGTCAGATTAATAAAAGAATGCCCCCACAGTGCACAGAACTAGTATTTTAAGCACTTCTAATATATAGTAAAAACAACCCATTGCAAGCAAAATAAAATCCAATTAATTTTTCAATTATCAATAGATACCAACATATCAATTCACAATTCATCTTTTATTTAATAACACAACTGGAACAAAAATAAAGTCCTGACACTGATTCCTAGAAGAGAAGTACATAATTTTCTTTTTCTGCTAAAATTAAAGGAAGATTATGTTTGTATACTACCTACCACAATCACAATATAACCAAAGTATTTTACACCTAATTAAGTAATTTTGTTTTAAGTATCAGTATTGTAACGCAACAGCCGATTTGCACATATAATGTTACTGTTAGTTGGCACATTGCTAAGGACCATATAATCTTTTTATAAATTTAAGGATAAATAGTGATCTTGATATCAGGTATAATCTTGTACAGAATTGTCAGGTGATCACATAGCTCCATCTGAGATAATATGCAGGGCCTTGGTTTAATATCTCATCTGAATTCAACACCTCTTAAAATGCAGTTCTCTTTTAGTACTGCAGTGGAATCTCTATATTTGTACGCTCAGGCCCTAGAAAGGAACTTGAATTTTTAATTTTCTGACTCAATTTGCGAGAGTTATATCAACTGATCACAGCTACCACAAAAAAACGCTATTTAAACCATACTGTTTCTGTGTGAGACAATATACAGCTACACTCTCAAATTTTGCTTGTGGTATAGTTCAAAATATGAATTGTATTTTAAATCTTATCATTGGAAGTACAGCATAGGAAAGATCAATTGACTGAACCTGTACTGGCTCTTTCAAAAAGCACTCTGCTAAATGCCACTCCCTTCCCCAACCCAAATTCCTGCAGATCTTTCCTCCTTAAGAGCATTAAATCAACATTAAACTCTTTTGAACTGTACATTTCAATTAGCCCCATTAGGCAATGTTCCAAACCTTTACTAATCAGCTTAAATCTGTGCCGCACTGAGCGTTAACAATGGAAAACCCTTCCCCAATGTTTTTATCATTTCCAAGTCCTTTATGATATTATGCAATTTTATAAAATCTCCTGATAGCTTTATTTGCTGTGAGGTGAACAACCCCAACTCCTTCAATGTATCCAAGTAACTGTAGTTGCTCATCCCCAGAATCAGTCCAATAAATCCTTTCTGCAAAGCTTTCATGTTGTTGAAGAATGCCCACACATAAATGGCACCTATTCTTCCAGCTGTGGCTGAACTACATGATTTATACATATTTAACATAAGTTCCTAGCATTTTATATTTACTAGGAATGTAAGAAATAAGGGTAGTAGCCTATTCAATTCTTATTTACAAAGCCAAGGATCCCAAAAACTTAATTAACACCTTTGTAAACCTGTCTCAACACTTTCAGAGATTTCTGCAGAGAAAGCTAGGTTTTCCTCTTCTTGCATCGCTTTAAAAATGACATGATTTAGCATATTGTTTTTCCTCATACAACCCCAAAATCACTTTGTTCCTTTTAGCATCAGATTTAATTTAACACATCTATCCACTCCATCAAATTTTCCACTGATTATAATCATATCTGATACAAAGGAAGATGGGTTTGGTTGTTGGAGGCTAATTATTATAGTCCAAACTATTGCATTAGAAATTCCTCAGGCCAGTGGTCCACCATTAGCTGCTTAATCAATGACATTCTCTCCATCACAGAGAGGAAGTGGGGATATTTAACGATAATTATTAGTGTTCAATACCATTCACAATTTCCAAGATCAGGAAACAGTCAGTCCTGCATGTAGCAAATATTTGAATAACATTCAAACATGTACTCATAAGTGGCATCCAACTGCTACACATTGACTTCAACACTAGAAGTTATAACAGTTGCCCCTCCACATTCCTTTGAGTTCCCTACTGTTAACCACTTACGTGTAGCTATAAGAGAATCAGAAACTGCGTATTCTATGGCAAGTGAAACATATCCTTTCCCCAAATTAGGAGTGTGATAAAAATATTCTGCTTCCCTGGATGAATGCAGCTCCAACAATGCTTCAAGGCAAAACAGAATACTTGATTGACCACCCTTTCCATCACAAACATTCACTCTGTACACCAACAGCATTCCCATGACCACAGTGTGCACAATCAAGAAGATGAACCACCACAAAAGAGCTTAGTTGAAAGCATTTCCTTAAACCTGTGATACCTACTGCCATAAGGTCAAGGGGAATTAGGTGCATGGAGACTTCAGCTGCAAGTCACATACTTTGAAATATATTACAATTTCTTCATTATCACTGGGTCAAAATCCTGGAACTCTCCACTTTACAGCACATTATGCCAGCTTCACTAGCGACTGCAGCGATTCAATGTAATGTCTTGCCAGCACATTCTCAAAGGCGAACAGAAATGGGTGGTAAATGCTAGCTTGCCAATTATACAACATTCCAAGAATGAATATTTAAAAAGTATTCACAGTAATTAAGGAAATTTAATAAATATTTTATGCAATAATCTTACCCCTTATGTCCAATCCCTGCTTTCATTACCTCAATGTAAACTTCTTACTGACCAGTAAAACAATTTATACTTTCTGTATTGCCTTTCCAGATAGACAGGTGGCAAGCACAGAATTAGAAAGATGGAGATAGATAGGAGAGAAAGACAGACTACAATGTACATTTATATAATTTAGGTGCGTTTTTCTAAAACTAAACAAAGTACTAATCAGACCCAAGGAAAGATACAGTTGCATTGGAGGCAGACCAGAGAAGTTCAACAGGCTGATACTAGTTATGGAGGGACTTTCATATGAGGGAAGGTTGAATAGATTGGGTCCATACTTGTTGGAATATACAAGAATGTGGAGCAACCTTATTGAAACACAGAATATTCTTAGGGGAGATACTTGAAAGGGTAGATACTTGAAAGGAGTTGTTTCCCATTGTGAGGGATTCTAGGACCAGAGTCCATAATCGTAGAGTAAGAGATTGCTCAATTATGACAGATGAGGAGGAATTCCTTCTCAGACAACAGTGAATCTGCGGAATTCTCTACCACGTGGGGCACTGGAAACTATGTTGTTTCAAATATATTTAGGGTCAAGATAAACAGATCTTTAATAAGAAAAAGAATGAAGGATTATGGGGATTAGGCAGGAAAATGGAGATGAGAAATTATCAGGTCACCTATGATCTCACTGAATGGCAGAGTAATTGAGATGGGCTGAATGGCCTACTTCTGCTCTTATGTAGCAAAAAAAAAGAGAAACACACAAAGACAGAAGTGAAAACAACTGGAAAGAGAAACGGATTTAAAGGGGAAAGAGAGGGAAGGAGGGACAGACAGAGAAAGTTAGACGGTGTTAGACATACAGATTATGAAGCAGAGAAGGAGAGGCTGCACATGCACATGAATGGCTAACACAGGAAATGGAAAATAACAAAAAATAGAAATTGCTGCCGAAAGTCAGCAGGACTGGCAGCATCTGTGGGAAGAAAGCGTTTTGCGTCTGGTGACTCTTGATCAGAACTTTCACCAGCAATTTCTGTTTCTGTTCCGGGTCCCCAGCATCTGCAGCTTTCAAAAAAAAATTAATGGAAAATAACAGTGGCGGCACAATGGCTCAGTGGTTAGCACTGCTGCCACACAGCACCATGGTCCTAGGTTCATTTTCAGCCTTGGGCGACTGTCTGTGTGGAGTTTGCACATTCTCCGTGTGTCTGCGTGGGTTTCCTCTGGGTGCTCCGGTTTCCACCCACAGTCCAAAGATGTGCAGGTTAGGTGAATTGGCCAAGCTAAATTGCCCATAGTGATAGGTGCATTAGTCAGAGGGAAGTGGGTTGGGGTGGGTTACTCTTTGGAGGGTCAGTGTGGACTAGTTAGGCCAAAGGGCCTGTTTCCACACTGTAGGAAATCTAAAACATACTAGTATAAATGAAGGATTCTCTTTTGATGTTGAAGCTAAGGAAGTGATGTCATTATACAGAACAGAAACATACATTCTCTATGTTTGATTGAAATGGACACATTTTCTATTCCTGTCCCTGACCACAACAGAACAAAAATGAAACCACTTATTTAAAGAAAATGTCCAAATCAGAAGAGAAAGGAAGAAAAGAAAATCAATAGAAAAAAACAAAACACACCAAAGAAAACTTCAATTTACACCGTTCATGACAGCAGGACATTCCAAAGCACCTTACAGCTAATTAGATACTTCTAAAATGTGTTACTGCTGTAATTTACAAAATGTAACCAAGACCAAATGCACTCAAATGTAGTCGGTTCTGATATAACGCGATAGTTCTGTCCTCGTGCAATCTCGGGTTATAAGAAAATTGTGCAATAGCCGTGCCATTCAAACTAATGGAATCACATTATAGCCAATCAATACAGGTAAGGAAGGTTTGGGTTCTTCAATTGCGTTAAAGCAACATGTGTTATAGCAGAACCGACTGCAATCTGTTTTTCATAATGTAAGCTGGAAAATAAATATTAGCTAAAACACCATGGATGAACCATTCTGTTTTTGTGCAAAGGCATGATACATTTGTTTTTTTCATTCTGGACGGTAAATGGGACTCAATTTAAAATAGCACTCTTAAACACGTGCAGCACTTTCTCAGATACTGCAATGGCATTTCAGGTTCTTCAGCAAGGCGTGAATCCACAACTCTAATTCAAAGGGAAGAGTGCTACCACTGAGTGGCAGAGGACCAGTTGAAGGCAGAAGCAAGTCTTTTCCTATTGAGCAATGCCATGAAACATTCATTCTCCTGATAAAGACAACGAACTGTTCCTCATTTCAAATTAATATGCTAGAATTCATTTTACGGTGCCGAAGAATAGGTTAAATATTCTTCAATTAATAACGTTTCCTGACTAGCTAATAAAACTTACTTATTATTTATTCAGTATAGAATATGAGCATTCACAACTTGTAAGGTATGGATTTTAATGGTTTTGAAATACAACAATCTTTGATATACAGTTTATGTAAGAATGGATGATGCAGCAAAGGACACCACTCAGACCTTCACTCTCATGAAACAGCTTTCCAATCAGTTCACTTTCCTACACTTTCCAAATGTTTCACTGCCTCTCAGGTTCCTTTTAAATCTTTCCTGTCTCACCTTAAACCTATGCCCTCAAGTTTTGAAGTCCCCTATCCTAGGGAAAAAGTCCTTCACCATATCTATTTCTTGTCTGATTGGGATGGAGGCTATCTTAAACAGCCTATGAATTTCACAAGTCTTGGATTTCTGTTTAAAAAAGAATAAAAAATATATTTTCTGTGACAAGTTAACAGAAAATGTGAAGTTAGATTATAAATTTTATTTGGTTAAATTGTGTTGTATTAATGTATTAATTGCTACATTTACAACTATTATGCTAAAAACTGAGGAAAGTAACAGCACACATATATATGAAAGTTTTGTCAATGCTATTGCGGAAGTGTCTGTTTGATATTCTGTTACAGTGGAAGTTTGTTTGAACACTGAGCAATAATAAGAAAACTCTTATTAGCAAAAGAAAATTTAACTCATGATTTACCTCTTGTTGGAGTCATGAGACCCCTATGCCTTAAATAAATTTGCAGTATATTGAACTATGACTTAACAGACTTCCACTATATGACAAATGTTTGAATGCTCTCCTCTTTGAAACCAGAGGACATTCCTCTGGCTGGAAAACAAAGGATTCAGAAATTTATCAATTTGAAATAAAACTCCCTCCACAGGAACCCACTGTATTGAGATTTGTCTATGGCTGTTGTAGTGATGTTTGCAAATTTGTTTTTATTAGCTAATCCTTCTACCACCAACCACAATCCCTATTCATAACTTCTGTAAATCATAAACTGACTAAATTCATTTCAACTAAGATTGTCAGTTCAAATCAGCTGAACGTTTAACTCAAAGGCTTGACTAAGTTGGAGAATGCACTATACTCTTCTGCCAGAACTCGATGGCTCAAAATCATTGAGGCCAACCTTAAGTTTAGTTCACCTATAAAGGGTATCTCCCCATAAAATTAATGAGCCAGAACAATGAAATTTTTTTTTAAACTGACCACACTTTCATAGTAGTTAGTCAATTTATAATGAAATGATAGAAAGACATATGAGTGGTAAAAACATTTTCACATTCCAACATTAATATATATTTATGCAGAAATTATAAAAAGCCATTTTTGTGCATGTTATGACTTTATTAGTTGCAGAACTATTGTGAATTAAAAAGCAACGATGTAGGAGTTGAACAGGAAAAAGCATTGTCATGAGTGATATGAAAGGAACTATAAAAATTGGACAAAACGTTTATTACAGTATCTTCACAATTGTACAATTACCTGGAGTTTTATATGCAATTCTTATCAAATACAAACTACAAAACTTATCACAGAATTAGAAACAGCAATAGAAGACAAGGATGAACCAAATTAAAATTGCAAAAGTGGGTGTAAACAAATGCTAAGAGAACAATATCCTACACTAAGAATAGGTTCTGCAAAATTCTCTTCTCAGCCTTCTTTGATTTGTGCAACTTGCATTGATTTTAGTTGGAAATGTTCAAGTATACAGGTATGCTGTCCATTTCTCTGTCTATCCCTATGTACTGTCCAGTATGCAACTTTTCAACTAAAAACAAAACAAAATCATAGAACATTAAGACACTAACAGGACTACTGATGGTATTGGCTGCAGACAACTGGACTGTTATGAATGCATGCATTGATGATATACAGCAATTTGATCAGATTAATCATCAGCATGGTCAACCTATTCCATTCTTTGCAGGCCTGTCCTTTCTGCAAGCATGGTAAAGAGGGAAAGAAGTAAAATAACTGGTTAGTTTCACTGTAGTTTTCTTTGCTGCCTTTTATTGGTAAAGCATTTTAAGCTCATAGCTCCCAATATCCATTATACTGATTGCATATTGTATGTACAGCAAGCACTGCTGAAACATACACAGTTCTAAAAAAATCTTACGAATTAAGAATTAAGAAATTTAAAAAATCAATATTAGAAAGATATCCCTGTACAGAAAATGCAGGCAAGTAACTATATAAAAAAAATACCTGTAACATTTGCATGCCAATTCCCTCTCTCAACCTGTATGGTCTAATTACTCCATCTTCATGAATAAATCGAGGTGGGCGAAGGCTCTCAACATCTTCTGTTGTTTCTGTAGCTCTAACAAAAATGAGGGAACATGTAAATAATTTTTAAACATAATTTTTAAATTGAAAAGTAATCTCCTAGGGGTCTTAAAATTTCTAGCAAAGCACCCTTTCCATGTATAAACAGAAATTTACACAAATATTAGGATGAACACCACTGAACAGTTAGTCATTTGGTAGACCATAATAGCGGTAACACAAAAATAAAGACACTTTGCTGAAGCTTTCTGTCTTTCACACATTAACACAATTCATATGTAGTACCAAAGTAAAGGAAAACAACACTTATGGTGTATGAAGTAGACTGTGATTGGTAGAGATGTTGTCATGATGGTGGAATTAATTCCTGATGAAGGGCTCCTGCTGGAAACATCGATTTTCCTGCTCCTCAGATGCTGCCTGACCTGCTGTGCATTTCCAGCACCACTCTAATCTTGATGGAATTAACTACCAAGTCTTGTTAAACTTTAAACAAAGCATGTTGACTCGGATTTGTCAAAGCATTACTCCACTAATAGGAAATGGCTATCACCTATTTTGAGGAGTTGAAACAGGCGAAGTGCTTTTGTGCATGCTCTTTCTGTCTACAAAGAACAAAATCCTTTGTTTTACTATATGTAGCTTCTAGCACATTCAAGCATGTTACGTTTCAATCTGGGCTGACAATTCCAAGTTGTCAGTATAATTCTTTACACACTTGGGATTATTTAGTAATTTACATGCAATCATGGAATATTATCTAATAATGGATACAGTACTGAGAGCTTTTCAACCGTGGTGGGATATGGTGAGTATGTTCCTTATTGTGAAAAGCCAAGAAGATATGTTGCTTGAGATACACCACTCAACAAACTTTTAAAATACCATATCCTTCAGAGTAGTATGAGAAGTTGAGGCACCTTTTCAAACCAGAAGGTTCTCACTTTAGGCCCAGTTGTGAGTTCGCATGACATACTGTGAGAAATGGTCTGTGTTTTCACTTAGGTTTTTTTCAACTAAAGTGTCAATTATCCCATCAGACCATTGACTGCACTTTTATTAAAGAAACACAACTTGTGGTAGTTTAAGGTGAAGGGACAGGTTGAGATAGACAATCATTCATGATAACCTCTGCCAGCGTGGGAATTGAACCTATGCTATTGGAATCACTCTGCATTACAAACCAGTCATCCAGCCAACTGAGCCAAACTAATTCCCTCATCTACATTACTGACAGCGCGAAAACTATTGCTTCATTTGGTGAATCAGAGTGATCAACTTTAAAAATTAATGTACTCTACTAAATATTCTCCTCCTTGTGAAATTTCTGCAATAAAATGAAAACCATCTTCAAGCTAATCTCTATTAAAAAAATTAGACACGCCAATAGTAAATGCGTGTCATCAATTTCAATCTGGATTGGGTCAGAAGAAAACTCAAAAACATTGCAGCCTATGTTTTTTTTGCATAATCACTGAAACCATCATTTAATAAATAATGGAGTAGTTTAAACTTAGTTCTCCCGTGAAACATTTCACAGCTTTTTATATTCATTTATTTCACAGGATGTGGTCTTAGTGTCTCAACTAGCATTTATTGCCTATCCCTAATGATAAAAGGGGTTATCAACAGTGTTATTAAGGGACGCTTGCTTGCCAATAATCTATTCTCTGACCCTCAGTTTGGGTTCAACGTGGGTCGCTCAGCTTATGATCTCATGGACACTGCAGCTCAACTCCAGAGGTGAAGTGAGAGTTGCTGTCCTTAGAATAGTGTTTGACAAGTGACCATCAAGGTGCCCTTGCAAAACTGGAATCAATGAAAATCAGATGGAAAATTTGGCTGAATGCAGTCACACATCGCACAAAAGATGCTGCCAGATTGGCTGAGTTTGTCCAGCACCTGGTTTTAATGCCCCTTAACCCAGTGTATATACACAAAATAACTAGTTCTACAACACTTTTGACTGGATATGGGGGACAGATTTAGAAGCATGAATGTTGGCTCACAGCTACCTTCATCCAGATAGGGCTATTGTTTGATGGTTGAATGAATTCTACACCTTTTTGAAGATTTAGAAGAATGAGAGAGGCAATCACATTGAAAATATGCAAGATTCTGAAGGTAAGGTCTTAATATGGTAGACAGTTTCACTATCTTGGGGAATCTAGAATATGTGGTCATAGTCTCAGGATAAGAGAACAACTATTTGAGATTGAGATGTGTTAAAATTCAATCACTCAGGGATTCTAAATCCTCGAATTCTCTAGAAGGTTGCTCATACTACGTCATTAAATACACTTAAGCTAGTTTTTGATCTCTTGGGGAATCTAGAGTTACATTAAATGAACAAGAAAATATAGTTACAAAAGAGATTCAATTATGATCAGATCAAATGGCAAAACATACTCAACAGGGCCATTTGGTTTAATCCTGCTTCTACATCTGATCCTGATGTTCTTACGAAGGCTGTTTTTGTAATATAGTGCCAGCCTTGAAAATGCATTTTTATCCTTGCTTCTTGAATCATAGATTAATGAAATTACACCTGATTCCAAGACTTTGACACACATTCTAAATTGACATTTCAGTGAGAGGAATGCTATACATTAATTATCCCATCTTCGGAACAGTGTATTTGGGATAGAAAAATCCCCTTTCAGGGAGAAAAAAACTAACAGCTAGTGTCATGAGAACATTTATCTTTCATACTGGGTGTAAATTAATTCAGGACAATGAGGACAGTTTCTAATTTAGATGAGAAATTTGTTATGCACAGTTCAGTGCAAATTGCTCAAATCTCAGGAGTTTTAGTTGAGTCTTCAGAAGATAGTGTTGAAGTTACAAAATAAGTTAACTAATGGGCAGACCAGCAATAAACAAAATTCAACTTCAAACAGCTGCACACAGGGAAAAAAAACTTTGCATCACCTGTAATCCAGAAAACATGTCGAGTTAGTGAAAAGTGAAACTGGATGAGACCTAGAAATATTTGCATTTGGCTCAGTGTTCAACATACAAAACTATCTGGAGAACCAATTAACAAAACAAACAGACTACTAAACTGTTTAACAAAATTTACAAAAAATAATGAAGGAAGAACTGAGTACGTCAGAACACCGAATCTATAATAATAATGTCAGTAAAATTTAAATTTACATAGTTTAAAACGTTTATTAGCAAATTGATAATATAAGCTATTACTAAAAGGTTAATAATATTTTAGATTTTACATTTGATGACAACAAAGCCATGAAAAAGAAAGGAGTGATGTGCTATTAAAGGATTTGGCAATTGCAGTACTTTACGGAGTTGGGATGCTATGTTGCAGGAGGGGTACTGTAGTGATGAAAATATGCTGCGTCAACTCACCAAATAATAGATATGAGAGGATATAGTTGTAATGAAGTCACAGGATTAAAAAAAAGATTATAGGAGGTTTGAGAAAGAAAACAACAGAAGACCACTTTCATTGGTGGCTAGCAAGGGGGGAAAAATTAAGTTTCACAGAAGTACCAGCACAGACATTACAGATTGAAATATGATTTTATTAAATTGGTATATGTCAGAGAAAAGGATATAGTCTGATCACACTTCACACTTTTGTTTTTTAGATTAGATTAGATTACTTACAGTGTTGAAACAGGCCCTTCAGCCCAACAAGTCCACATCGACCTGCTGAAGCGCAACCCAACCAGACCCATTCCCCTACCCCTAACACTACAGGCAATTTAGCACGGCTAATTCACCTAATCTGCACATTTTTGGACTGTGGGAAGAAACCGGAGCACCCGGAGAAACCCACGCAGACACGGGGAGAATGTGCAAACTCCACACAGTCAGTCGCCTGAGGCGGGAATTGAACCTGGGTCTCTGGCGCTGTGAGGCAGCAGTGTTAACCATTTTTGGACTGTGGGAGGAAACCGGAGCACCCGGAGGCGCTGTGAAGCAGCAGTGCTAACCACTGCGCCGCCTTGCTGAGTTACAAAGATTGCAGATCACACAGATAAAGCATTGCACGATACACTAACTTATTACAAATGACTGGAGAAACTCAACAAGAAATACTCATTGTATTGAATTATAAGCTAGTTAGTGGCTATAACAGTAGGAAATTGAGGCACATGACCCAAGGAAAGTGTAGGACTGACTACTGGAAGTAGTGAGATCACTGTGTGAAACAGGATTGCAGATTGTAGGCGATATTCTGAAATTATGCAGTAGTTTTATACTGACATGATGAGGGAACCACAGGTTTTCTCAGTTTAGATGCACTAAGATGTTGCTTATGTATTCTTACCTAAATTACATGAATATTAATGTGAATATTATTAATATTTACAACTGTCAAATTTGTAACAACCCATAACTCTGAGCAGATATGTCTTATACATCATAACACTTCAATTTCTAAGTTTGGGTTGGGAAGATAAACAAAATATAAATTCTACTACCTTTTAACCAATGAAAACTCTCTCCCTCTCTGTCACGTGTACTGAATTAGTATGTTCTTTGTTCTGCCAGTATACAACCAAAGGACAATGGTACTATTGGGCTTTCTTGCTGAAACTGACTGCCTCCATATTTATTGCATTGAGTACTAAATCTCATCATAAGTGTTTTCAAGCTGAAAGATTTTAGAAACGTGTATGGTACTAACAATATAAAACCCTGTGGTCTAAACTAAACTTTAAACTTAAACATGCTTCCATACACATTTCTAAAATGTGCTTTTGGTCATGGAGATTTGAAGCATGAGCAGAGCCTTCAGCAGTCAGCCTGATTCTCCCATCTCAGCCCCACTTTGCTTCACATTGAGACAAATGGAAGTAACCCCATTATGTGATTTGAGACCCTTAATTGTCTGAATTTTGACCACTTAATTAATGGTGAGTCAAGAAGGTCGTACATGTACATTCTCATGCAGCACCTAATTGCTGAGTTGGCATGAAGACTGCAAGCAGCTCACTAAAGCCAACTCACTCAATTATTTTAAAAATGGACCGCAGATGCTGGAAATTAGATTGTGTGAAGTTTGCATGATCTTGCCATGCCTGTGTGGGTTACCTCTGGATGCTCTGGTTTCCCCCCACAGTCCAAAGATATGCAGAATAGTTAGATTTGCCATGCTAAATTTGCCCTGTAGAGGCCAGGGATCCGGAGGCTGGGTTAAAAAAAACAAAGAGATGAGGAGGTGCATCTGAATGGGATGCCCTGCAGAGAGATGGGCTAATTTACCTTTATCCGCACTTCTTAGGATTCTATGATTCATTTCTGGACTACTTAAAATTGAAAAAAACATGAGAAGACCTGCTAGAAACCTGTTCAGAATTCAATGTTTTTGAAACAAAGAGTGAAATTTTGTATAACTCTTGTGAGTAGAAAATGAGGTGGGCAGTTGCACTTAATTGAGTTGACAGCTGGGTTTTAGGTTGGTGGTGGACTGAGGTTATACTGTGCTTCTATCTTTGGAATTATGCATCAAACAAGAAACATGTGCTTTCAGATTCATGACTGGTTAAAGGAGGCACGCAGCAGTGAAATTGACCTCATGGTGGATTTGGACTGAATAAGAGCTGCTTTTCTTATATAGAGAATTTTATTGAAGCAGGGATATGTATGGCAGGTACACGAAGAATGGAGGCTGAAAAACAGGAAAGGGGAGGAAGCAGGCAAAGTTCCAATGCCAGAAGGACAGACTGATGGAGATAGGCAGAAGGAGAAACGTTCTAAGGGTGAATGAAAATTAGTCAAGTTTGAACAGGGGCACCAAAGGCAGGGCAAGAGTGAAGGATCAATGTATCGGACACACCCATGTCATGTTCAATGCATCCAGATCCCAGCCAGAATTAGGCTTCTGATCTTGATATGTAGCTGTGCAACTGCCGCAAATTCGGAGGATTATAATCTCCACATAAACAATCAGACTGATGTTAGGGATGGCAATGGAATGGATACCTAGCTGAGGCTTGTTCAAATATGATGCAAGGACCTTCAATTATATGGTATCTACATATCTAATTTGCTTGGCACTAAATAATTTCATGTGGCCAGCTGCTCCAAGCAGAAGTGCTATGCACTTACAGTTCCATTATCAGGAACTGTCACATGCAAAGATGATTCTGTCCAGATACGATTTCACTCAATATTTTACCTTTTGATCCCTTGAAAAGTGCTGCTGGCTAGGTCTATGATGCCTCCGGTGGGTCTTGCAACAGCCCCAACCAAGCCCTTGCCAATACCTTTGAAGAAACCAGCTGCACCTTCTTTCTGTGCACCTAAAAAATTAAAAGGTAAATTTCCATAACTAAGAACATTTAAAACTGGGTAAATCATCATAATATTTTTCTTTTTACCTTTAATAGGTTTTGTCACTATTCCTGTGATTCCACTCACAAATCCCTAAAAAGATAAGAAAAAAATTACCAAAACTTATTCCTTTTATTAAATATTTACCACATTATGGCATATTTGACAGAATCAACTTGCAACCAGAGGACTCTGCAACAATCTATGCAGTTGTATAGTGCTTACATTTTGAACTAGCAATCTGAATGTTTGGATGAATAATTGAAAAACCATGACTTTAAATCTCACCAGAAGTTTGAAATTTTGAATTCATTTTTTTAAAAGAATAAAATCCACATACAAAGACCTGGCATCAATTAATAAAACGAATGCTGAAGGAGTGTGTTATCCTAAAAAGCTTACTGGTTCATCAAAACAAAACCTGACTGCAATTCCACACCAATGTGAATGGCTCTTAACCATGCTCTAAACTGCCCTAACAAGACACGCCATAATACGAAACCTTTAGATATCATAACAATATTAAAATTCAGCTGTGCCATGCGATCTTGGCATTCAAATTCAGACATTACAAAGACACAGGCCAGTAGAATCTGCATTCACGAAAATCTGGAAAACAGTGTCAGAGGTAGAAAAGCAAACCATATTCAAATAATAATGTAACACATATAGAATTATATTTTTTAGCCAATATCCCCTGAGCAGGACATTCCATCCGAGGAAGTGGCACACTAGTATAAAGACAACGGATAGGTGTGGAATTAAAGTAATCCTGAGAGTTAGCAAATGAATCAGTACTGCACACTGAACACCCCAGTTGAAGGAATTACTAAGGGTAACAAGTGCACATAATTTCTAAGCCCAAGAAGAATGGTTTGAAGCAGGTTGGGAGTGAATCAACATAAAACACTATCACGTGTGTACTCATCTTCACCAATTTAGCTGCCACAGATAAGTTTGCTCATGACAGCATTGCTGGAATCATCACTGCACTGTTAGTTAATCTGGAGAACAGCTGGATTTTCACGCCTCTGTCCATACTCAAATGGAGGCAAGCTGGCTGAAAACATGGCAGAATTGCCTGATTCCAGACTTCACACCCCAATTACCATCACAAACTTTTAGTAGTCCAGATTAAGGATACAGATGGTGAGTCCATTTGCAACTGTCCGTTGTATGCTACATTCAGGAAACAGTCTTCCAGACCTCCAGTAATTTTAATGGTGGTGGGGTTGCCACTGGAGATCATACAGCTGAGAGGTGTCATGAACAAAGGGGAGCCTTAATGTGGAATCTGTAATCCTTTGACAGACAAGTTCAAAAGGTGTCACCAATTTCATATGCCATAATGAAATATTATGTAAGGTATATATGTTTTTACTGCAGTGATTGATGCTGTGCTCTTAAAAGATAAATGAGAATTAAATTAATTAGTATTGTTAGTTAGGGAAGAAAATTCTTTATATGTATTAGGTCACATTATACACCGGATGATATTTTCCTTTGTATTGAACAAAACTGATGCTTAGATCAGACTGCATCAGTTGCTTTAATCTTTCCATGGAATGGCAGTCAGACATCCATTTCTCCGCTTCAAAGCTAAAGCAGATGATTGAATTCCTTCAATGACTTTACAGGCGGTAATGTTTTTAGCTCTGGAGGTTTTGTTGTCACAGCTGTTTAATAGTACCAAATACTTATGCTGCAGAATTAGCCGTGCTGATTACACACAGCCAGAATTGCATTCATCCAAAAAATATGAGAAATTTTCAAAGCATGCCTGGCCATAAAACAAGAAAATGTCCATCCATCTAATTAGTCTATTCTTAGGAAAATAATGGACTGGGTCATTGAGAATGCTACTAAGTGGCATCTGTTCATCAATAATCTGCCCAATGATGCTGAATTTAGGTTCCACCAGGATTACTTAACTCTTATCCTTATTACACTCTTTAAATATGGACAAAAGAGCTAAACTCTACAGCTGAAGTGATGGGGACTACTCCTGGAAGCAAGACGGCATTTGATCAATTGTGACATTAGGGAGCACTTGGAATCAGGGGAAAACTCTTTGTTGGTTAGAGTCAAACTTTGCAAAAAGGAAAGTGGCTCTGACGATAATATTTGCACCACACAAGCGGCAGGCAATAGCCATCTACAATAATCAAATCAACTGATTCAAGACAATCAAACCATCTTCCCTTGACCTTCAAAGACATTATCACTACCAAATCCCACATTATCAAAATGCTGAAGTTATGACAGACCAGAAATTGAACTGGGTCAGCCATATAAATAGTGCGGATAGAACAGCAGGTCAGAGGCTAGGAATTCTGTGGAGAGTATCTCATGTCCTGATAAGGAACAAGTCTGTGAGCAGAAGTACTCTATTTGCTCGGATGAGTGCAGTTGCAACAATGCACAAGCAGCTAAACACTATCTAGGACAAAGCAGCCTGCTTCATTGACACTCAATTCACCAGTTGTAACATTCATTTCCTCCACCATTGATATAGAGTGGCTGAAGTACGTACTGTTTACAGGATGCACAGCAGAAATTCACCTAGGTTCTTTGACAGCACCTTTACCATCTGGAAGGACAATGGCAGATGCATAGGAATGCCATGTAACGTAAATTTCCCCTCAAAAAACACACCATTCTGATTTTGAACAATATCTCCATTTCTGCCGAGTTAAATCCTCAACTCCCTTCCTAACAACAAGTGGGCCTATCAACTCCTAATGGACAACAGCTGTTCAAGAAAGCATTCCACTACCGCTTCCTGCAGGCAAATATACATGGATAATAAATTAGCCATCAAATACCACCTCCCTTAAATGAATGAAATAAAGGGTAAATATAAATATTTCAGCTGTGAATTTAATCTGTCTCCACCAGTCTCAGTGTGTACCTTCCAGAATCTAACAACTTGCTGCCTTGAAAAGTTCCTCTTTTTGCCTCCAGTTTTTTTGCCAATTACCTTTAATCAACATCTTTTGGCTTTTGATCCTTCTGCCAATTTCTCCTGTCTATTCTGTTCTGACCGCTCACTATTTTGAGCATCTATATGGAACATCCTCTCAAATTTTCCCTTTTCTACTATTCTATTCTATTCACTAATCTATTCATACATCCATCTACCCACAAGATTCTGTGGACCATTATACACCATAATAGCTATAACTGTATGTTACCACAATGCATAAATGTAAGGCCTGGCTTATTGTTGCTAAGCAAATGCCGTTGCCTGCAACAGGACTGCTTCTTAAATTTTAATGTCAGGTACAATTACAACATAAAGACTCCTTGTGGCTATGTGAGATTATGATTAGCCATAATCTAATAAATGATATTCATTAGGGGCAGCACGGTGGCTCAGTGGTTAACACTACTGCCTCACCACGCCAGGGTCCCAAGTTCGTTTCCAGCCTCGGGCTACTGTCCATGTGGATTTTGCATACTCTCCTTGTGTCTGCGTGGGTTTCCTCCGGGTGCTCCGGTTTCCTCCCACAGTCCAAAGATGTGCAGGTCAGGTGAATTGGCATGCTAAATTGCCCATAGTGTTAGGTGCATTAATCAGAGGGAAGTGGGTCTGTGTGGGTTACTCTTCGGAGGGTCGGTGTGGACTGGTTGGGCCAAAGGGCCTGTTTCCACACTGTAGGGAATGTAATCTAATTATATAACAGATTTGAGAGGCTGAATGACCCATTTTTGCCTCTACCAATAAAAGTTACACAGTAGCATGCAATTTCTTTGCTCTGTTTTTATAGATCAACTAGAACGATACCTCAATTATGAGGCCTAAATTAGCCTTTAGGTAAAGGGAGGATAGCGATTTTAAAAAAAGGTTTATATTTCCTGCAATTTAGGGTTGAGGAATAATTTGATTCATGGCTTCAAAATATTAATGTGAACTGATAATGTAAAGGGAGGGGGGAAGCTATTTCTCTTAGCTATGGAAGTTAACAACTTTGGACAGCCCAAAAGATAGAAAATCTATCGACAGATAAAATGTGGTAGAACTGAGAATATTCTTCTACACATGGAAGTTAGTTCCAACTTAATTGTTAACTTTAAGCCTGAGAATGCTGGAATTTTGTTATCCAAAGGTATAGGGACAAAGTCAGATGTATGGATTTAGGTTATAGATCAATCATGATTTTATTCAATAGAAGAACAAGCTCAAGGTTGCCCTTCTCCTTTTGCTGTGAAAATAGGCTTCTATGTCATGCACTGTATTGGGAGAAGTGAGATGATAGATTGGGTGGAGGGAGGTTGGAGTATTTTAGTAAATCCTACCGACACCAAGCCTTTTCCTCCACGTGTAATGCCTTCTTTAATTCCACTTGGCTGTCTGTTCATGGCCTCCCTACGCCTTTGCTGGTATTCTTCATCCATTGTTATAGCAGCTACACCTTTTGCCATTGCACCAGTTATTCTAGAAGCAGCACCTGCAATACCACCTGCAAGAATAATTTATAATTACTAAAATGATGTATAACGTTTCTTCAATTTACTCAATTTGTATTCATTATAACAAGTTACAAATGTGAAGAAATGTAAGGTCAAATAATTAATACGTAATATTTATAAACAATGTAAATTTAAGAAATTGATTTGGCAGTCATATCATCAAATCACAAGACTCAATTTTAGAATTCAAGATTTTTTGTAAGTCATTAAATTAGCAAAAAATTACCAATTATTCTTTACAATGTTTTGTATAAATTGTGTTACAACAGGAGGAGAAGGAGTAAAATCCCTCTTTTCCCCACTTTCTTGTTTTACCGTATTTTTTTTCTCTAATTCAAGGAATGCTCATTCAGTGAATTCAATCATAGATTCTCCCCAATTTGTTTTTCCTTACATGAATTTTCACTGTACACAGGATTTCAAATTTTTCTGTAGATTGATATTAATTTATTTGCAAATTTATTTTCAATAACCTTCAGGCAAATTCACCCAATAAAGACTGATAATCTAAGCTTGCATTTATCTTTGTAGTCATCACTCTTCAATTTAAGTTTAAAACTCAGAGTCCAGCAGTTTTACATTGTGACCTTGAGATCAATGGAAGACTTTTCAGATGGTAATGGTGATTGTAATGAACTAGCTGCATGCATAATAATTTCAAATGTTATTACAAATGCAGAAATTTGTTGTATATTAAGATTTTTTTAGAAGTATTTATCTACTGCTCTGTGGGGAGCAAATAGCAGACAGTGGTGTTCGCTTGCGTGTCCTGCTCTTATTCTTTTTTTTAAAAAAGCTAACTTTCACAAAGGATGCTGTTTTATTTCTAAATTTTCGTTAACCAAATTACCACCGCAGGGGCTTTTATACTCATAGAGAAGTACAAACTGTAACTAACTACAACCATAGCAATAATACCATTGAAGGAAAATCTGAAAATAAAAAAGTATCCCTTGTAAAAGTCACCATGGTAGTGCTTTTTCAGCTGACCAATGAAGGAGGTCATACCAGTCTCAGCCTGGAACTCAGATAGCGACCTGGATCAATGTACAGCTTTTCAAGAAAAAGGTTAATGATATCCTGTGCTCCAGAATGGTCAGTGCCATTAGCTACCTCAGTCTAGGAATGGGCAAAGGCAAGTCAGCCCTTGGAGACCTGTCCTGTTCCTAAGTGATCACAGCTGATTTATCCTGGACTCAACTCTATTTTCCTGCCTGTTCCCCTCAGCCCTTTATTCTGCTTTTCACACAAAACATACCTATTTCTTTCTTGAAACTGTTGATTGATTCTGCCTGGACTGCACTCTAGGGCAGTAAGTTCCACAGATTTACAACTTTCCAAGATAAGTAGCTTCTCCGCATCTCAGTTCTGAACCTGTCTCCTCTCACTCTATATCTATGACCTCTTGTTCGAGACTGTCCCAGAGTCCAGGGAGTTTTGGAATATCATAACTAACACATCCACTATCTCAATTGCCACCTCCCTTAATATGCAAGGATGCAGGTCACCAGGCCCCAGGAATCTATCTGCCCTTAATTCCATCAGTTTACTTCATACCTTCTCCCTAGTTATAATAATTTCACCAAGATACTCTGCAGCAAATGCAGATTTTAGGAAGAAATTATCTTCCATTGTGAAAAGAGACAAAATATTGCTTTGATGCCTCTGCCATTTTACTTTCTCATTACTACCTCACCATTTTCATCCTCTAAAGGGCCAACACTTACGTTCACTATTCTCTTCCTTTTTATATACTTATAGAAGCTTTTGGTATCATTACTTATATTCCCTGCTAGATTTCTTTCACAGTTTTGTATCATTACTTATGTTTCCTGCTAGTTTCCTTTTGTAGTTCATCTTAGTTATTTTCATTTTTTTTAGGAAACTCTTGCAGACATTTAAAATTCGCCCAATCCTCCAGAGTGCCGCTAATGTTTGCAGTGTGATATGTCCTAGGTTTTGACTTTATGTTGTCTTGACTTCCTCGTTTAGCCATGGATGATTTTTCATCTTTTTACAATTCCTCTTACTCTCAGGAACATACTTTAATTGTGAGGTATTTAATATCTCCTTAAGCAGTTGCCACTGATCTTCAACTGTCCTGCACTTTAATATTTTTGCACAGTCCATTAGGGCCAGTTGCTTCCTCAGGCCTGTATAAGTACCCATGCCCAATACTAAAACTCTTGTATGTCAGCTGCCAGAGGAAGTGGTGGAGGCTGGTACAATTGCAAAATTTACTGATTTGCTTCATCAGCATTTATCAATTCTGAACTTTCCAACAGACCTAACCACTCCATGATGTTGATATGCTTCCTAAAATATTCTCAATGACTGATGCAATATTGTAAATGTGGCCTACCAATGTTTTCCACTGGATAAACACTTAAATCAAGTTAGAATTTGAAACAAAATCCTTAATTTCCATATGAATCAGGTTAAGATTTTCTGCAATTTAAATGCATGAATGATTTCTGTTCTACCTGCAGTGAAAATAATTTGGTAATTCTTCAAAAATCTTTATTCCAATTCATCAATGCCACAAAAGGAGTTTAAGGGAGGTAGAATTCAGAGTTCTGAGACCTACCAGATAAATGGGATGAAAACTTTGTTCCAGATGAAAGAAAATGTCACGTAAATGTGATATCATGACTAAAGGATTGTTATATAATTTCAAATACTATACAACTAGGAAATGCAGTAAAACTGAAAGATTGTCTTATATTTTAAAAATTTTGAAAATTTAGCCTAAACTTATAACTAGCAAACTAACATTTTCAAAATTAACAAATTACATATAATCAGTTTTCTTTCAAGAAGTGGAAATACATACCAACAGCACCTCCTACCAATGCCTTTACACCCAAGGCCATTCCTTCCATGAACTCCTCAGGTCCCTGAATTGCTCCCTGAGGAAAAACAACAAAATTACTTAAAATCTAACTTTGTTTGCCTGGATTTTTCATTAAAATTACCTGAGGTTATTGATACTAACTACTGTTATGGAATAAATCAGAGAATAACTTCCAATATCTACATGTGGCAGTTAAACATGAAGTCAAGTAGTTAGTGTACAAGTTATTTTTCTCTTCAATAAGCTTTGGTATGTTGGGACTGTTACAAAGCAGAGGTCGGCACTCCTCTGGTAATTAAAACTGAAACACGCCTTGATAAAGGAGTGTGACAAGGGCTATAACTTACCTCTCAAACTCCAATCTGTTATAAAGTAGTGGTTAAATAAAATGAAATCCTTTCATCCACTCTATAATTAACAAGTAACAATATTTTTTCAACTCTAATAGTAAACAATTTAACAGAATTACTATCAAATGGACGATTTTCCCCTAAGTACTAATTATTCCCTAACTGAACAGATTCTACCAGAATGAATGCTGTACAAGTCCCACTTGTATAAACCCAGTTAATAACTAAACAATGAAGAAAACTTAATCTCTCCAAGATTGTAGTCTATGTTTTCTCTGCTTTATCTCTAATCTTCCTTTTGTTGATCTCACAATACAAACGCCTTTCTTTATCGAATTTTTCTGTGAGGATTTTGAACTGGAAGAACTGCGGTACCTTTGATGGGTCTTTTCAGAAAGCTTAAAGATTTCTTTGAGAGTTTGATATTTACTCTTCAGATGACAATTGGCTCGCTCCATGATTTTCAAACAAAAACCCATCTTAAATATTCCTGATGATGCACCAAATTCTTACAGCATGATTGGTTTCAGGCTGTTAACACCATCAGCTTTTATGTTCAATTGGCTTCGAATGGCTGTGTGTTTGGTTTTAATTAATTGGTCAAATTTGATTTGTCATCAAAATAGTAGCAAACCTCAGGTATCCATTAACAAAGCCAACTGTTACAGGTTTCCATTTTAGAACAGTCTGTCTTCCACAGCTGCTCAGACTCCCTTCTCAACTGAACTCTAAGATTAAAGAGCACTTTTTCTCTCAAAGAGCCACACTCTGCTTTTTAATTCCCTATTATTCTTCTCAGCTTCATAACAGAACCTTGCCAAGAGACTCAGCATTAAAATAAATTAAGAGGAAGACATTATGGTACTTAGCCACAAATACCCACTGAACAAGCAAAAAAAAAGTCATTGCTTGTGCATTCAGGTGAATTTTAAATAGTATGATAAACCTTAATTATGATGAAATGAAGCAACCTACCTGGCACTGAAAATGTGCTGTATTGAGAGGAGTCTCATTTCTCTAGAGCCCATATTTTTAACACTCACTTTGTTTATTTTCAGTTCATGATTTTAAGTTGAATTAAATATTATAACTCAGACTTTCAGCTTCTCAGTAAGGATTCTTCACAACAAGGAAACATCATTCCAACCTATGGCATCTATGTATTATTCTTTATCATATTTGCAAGTAAGGAGAAAGACATATTTTACTCAGTTATTGACTTGGATGTTAGCAATTACAGTTGACAGATGATTGCACGTTACTATAATCAAGTCACAATTTTAATTGGAAATAAAATCTTAATTAATTGCATGTTGTTGGAAAAAACGACTTCCAATTTTTAATCAAGGCAAAACACACTGGATGTAGGCCAAGAGATTCTTAGTGGGAAAGAAATTTGAAAGACAAGTCAAGCTTGACTGTTCGTAAAAGTATTTATAGGTGATTGCTCTATTACTCGCCATGGAGAGATTTAAGAACAAGAATGAGAACAGGACAGTAGGGAAGTCAGTTTCTATGCAGAAGTAAAGAATTTTTAAAAGGAATACAGATAGATTAAGAGGATGGACAAAAGAAATGGTGGATGGAGTTTAATGTTGATAAATGTGAACTTACACACATTGACAGGAAGAATAGGGAAAATAGATTATTTAAATGGAGTCTTGAAACTTGATGGTGTACTGTGATCTGGGTGCCCTGATATGTGAATCACAAAAAGTTAGCATGCAGGTACAGCAAGGGACTAGGAAGACAAGTGGGAAGTTGTTTATTAAAAGGAGAGTGGAATACAAATATAAACATAAGCAAATTTCACTCCAATTTTATGAACAACACTGCATCTGGAATACAGCATATAGGTTTGGTCATCTTCAAAAGGAAGATATGTTAGAAGCAAATAGGCAAAGTTCAAAACTCATTCCAGGGAAGAAGGGTTTAACATATGAAGGAAAGTTGAATTGGTTGAGTCGATACCTAATGGATTTAGTAGAATGGGAAGATGCATTGCCTTGCAAGGGCAACTGGAATGAGGGAGCACATTTCAGATTTAAAAGATCTCCCCTTTAAAAATGGACAAGATAGCAGCCGTCTTTCTTCTTCCCCACACAGAAGTTTAAAAACACCCCTCAAACTCCTTTCAAGATCGCAATACTGTCCCCACTCAACGCCCTAGCTTACAAGGGCACGTGAATGCGTTGGGACTCTCATCCTGACCTGGTTGCTAATTATATCTGCCCTATTCCTCATAATTATGTGTCCACAGAATAGTTACAATGTGTAGTAATAGAGTCATACAGCATAGAAATAGGCCCTTCAGACAACCATGTCTACGCTAACCAACAAACATCAACTAATCCCATTTACTCCTATAAGAATGTTGTGAAACTTGGAAGGAGTTCAGAAAAGATTTACAAGGATATTGCCAGGGTTGGAGGGTTTCAGATATAGGGAAAGGTTAAACAGACTGTTTTCCCTAGAATGTCAGAGGCTGAGAGGTGATTTTATAGAGGTTTATAAAATCATGAGGGGCATGGATAGGGTAGACATACAAGATCTTTTCCCAGGGTGGGGGAATCCAGAACTAGAGCACATAGGTTTAGGGTGAGAGAGGAAAGATTTAAAAGGGACCCAAGGGGCAACGTTTTTACACAGAGGATGCAAGTGTATGGAATGAGCTGCCAGAAGAAGTGGTGGACACTGGTACAATTACAACATTTAAAAGGCACATGAATAAGAAGGCTTTAAAGGGATATGGGCCAAGTGCTGGCAAATGGGACTAGATTACCTTAGGATATTTGGTCAGCATAGACGAAGGGTCTATTACCAGGCTATACATCTCTATGACTCCACTGGCATTTGAGGTACAGTCTTCTATGCTTCAGCAATTTTAAGTATTCATCGGAATGCTTCTTAAATATTGCAGGAGTACCTGCCTCCACCACCTTTCTGGCACTCTCTGGGTGATTTTCTTTTCTCAGATCTCTTGTAAACACCTTGATCCTCATCTTAAATTTATGCTCTTTGGCCTTAGACACATCTTCCATGGGAAAAAAAAAGATTATCATGATCTACCCTGTCTGTGCCTCTCAACTTTGTATACCTCAATCAGACCCCCCTTTGGATGCCTCTACTCCAAGCAAAACACACCCAGCCTATCTAGCCTCTCCTCATTACTGAGACTTTTCATCGCAGGTAACATTCCTGTGAATCTCCTCTATGCCATTTCCTTGCAATCCCTTACTTCCAATAGTAAGGTGACCAGAACTGCACACAGTATTCCACCTCTGACCTAACCAATATTTTATAGAAGTTTCAACAAGATAGTTTCAACTTGCACTTACTGGGATTAAATTCCGTGTGCCATTGCTCTGTCTAATTTACCAGCTGATCAATATCAGACTGTATCTTGAGACCATCCTCCTTACTATCAACAACATTCCCAATTTTTGTGTCATCTACAAACTTACTAACTTTACTTTCTACATTCACATCCAATCCTTGATGAATGTGACAAATAGCCAGGGTCCCAACACTAATCCCTGTGGTACATTGCTAGTCACAGGCTTCCAATTACAAAATCCACAATCACCCCTACGTCCTATGTGCAAGTCAATTTGGATCCAGTTTGTCAATTTGCCTTGGAATCCCAAGGCTTTTACAGTTTGGACCAGCCTTCCACATGGGAACTTGTCAAAGACACTGTCGGTCTGTACAGTTCCTAATCACTTTCATAAAATTGAAAACTTTTCCCATTTTGTTTCCATTGCTGCTTTTGCCACTACCTCAAATCTGCAACCTCTGGTTCTTAATCCTTCCATTAATAGAAACAATTTTTCCCAGCTACTCATCCAAACCCTGTACTTAGAATACTGTTATGGACTAGACCAGACCATTCAAAACATTCTTAAGCAGGCAGCCCAGACTATAACTTTGCTATTTGTTTCAGTAAGTGTACTGTCAAAATTACCTGGAGTAAGTTAGCTCGGTTGACGACCAGGTTTTAAAACAGACAAAAATGTATTCACAAAATTACGGAATGAAACACAAAGAACAGAATACAAAATACCCTCAGAACTCAGTCTATCCAAACTAGACTTAATTATGTTGTTCTGAAAATATATGCAACAGTCCCAATAAACAAACCCCTTAAACCCAGGGCAAAAATGAAACAAAGGCCCACAGGTCAAAGTTAGAAGGGCAGAAGGAGAGAGAGTCAAGCAGCTTGTTTCCACACAACCCACTGCTGAACTGACTCAAACAGAACTTCAGCTTTCAGGACTGACCACTCCCCTCTCAGGATACAGATTACTTCCAAAACATGAAAGCTGAGGCCTAAAGTCTCACCTGTTTGCATAGAAACAAAAGGTCTCCCAGTAAACCCTTTCATCTCTGTACCAAACAAGCCATTTCAGAGCCTGGACTATTTTACGACCCCTCGAAAAAGCATCCTTGAGAAAAGGAACAGCTTTTAGAAAAAAATACTAGCTTTGTGACACCTCCCCCCCTTAAAAAAATGAACCATCAATATCCAAAGATGGCTTCATTGTTAAAATCTTCAAAAAAATTAGTTAGTACTCTAAAACATACATATACACTACGCTGACTGTACCCACGCAAACATGCACACCCACATTCATATTCAGGCTGTAGTACACCCTCCACCGAACATCTCCGTATCTCATTTGAGTCTCGACAACACATCGGCAATCACGTTTTCGCGACCTGCCAATGCACAATTGTCACATTGAGTGTCTGCAACAACAAGTTCCATCTAAACAGTCTGGCATTTTTGTCCTTAAATTGCTCCACAAATGTCAATGGGTACGATTGTCTCAGATGCATTGCTGGTAATATAGACACTGAAATGTTGTACTGCCAACACCATGCTCAAAGTCTATTTCTCAACCGTTGAATATTTCTGTTGATGAATATTGCACATCCTGGAAAAATATCTGATGGGTCTTTCTATCTCTTTGTCATCCTCCTGCAGGAGCTCCGCACTGACACCCATATCACTGGCATTGATAGCTACCCTGAAAGACTTTGCGTAATCAGGTGTGGCTAATACTGTGGCAGTGTTTAACACAGTTTTTAGGCTGTCAAACGCCTTTTGACAGTCTGCTGTCCACTGAAACCTCTTGCCCTTTTTTAACAATTCCATTGAGTGGAGCAGCCAAGCTGCTAAAATTCAGCGCAAACTTTCGGTAAAATCCACTCAATCCCAGGAACTGTAGTACTGCTCTTTTCGTCAACGGTGAGGAAATTCCCCAATTACTTTTGTTTTTGCATCCCATGGGGCCATTTGATCGTGTCCAATAACATGGCCCAGGAAGGTGACTTGGGCTTTGGCAAATTCACTTTTAGCTAGGTTTACCACCAACCTTGCCTTCTGAAGTCGATCAAATAAATCTGATAGATTGTGTAAATGTTCCTTCCACGAGTGACTAAAAATCACCAGGTCATCAATATGCACCACACAGCTGTGTAATCTGGCAATGACCTTATTAGTCAGTCTCTGAAATGTGGCTGAGCGTTACTCATACCAAATAGCATGACATTGAGCTGATATAGTTCATTTGGCGTTACGAAAGCCAAAATTGCCTTTGCTCTTTCTGTCAAAGGTACCTGCCAGTAGCCTCTGAGCAAGTCCAACCTGGAAATCTAAGTTGTTTGTCCCACCTTTTCAACATAGTCCTCCAACAGCGGAATTGAATATGTATCAGTGTTTGTAATGGCATTGACTTTGCAATAGTCCACACATATGACTGTTGGGTACCATCTGGTTTTGGCACCATGACTATGGGTGAGCTCCAGTCACTGTAACTCACACTTGGAGCATGCGTTCTATCTCCTTCTGAACTTTGCCAACTTTGGAGGGTTATGCTTATAAGGATGTTGCGTAATCGAAACAGCAGCTCCTATGTCTACATCATGCACAAGTAGGTCAGTACTTTCCAGTTTATTTCCACGTAGCTTCCCATGTGATAATAACAACTCTTTCAGGTCATTTCAATTTTCTTGTGGAAGATAGCTCAATAATTTATCCCAATTTTTTACAACTTGCTCATGGTCCAATTGACTTGAGGAATGTCCAATTCAGAATCCTCTGAACTTGGTTTTTCCCTGTGTGTGTAATCATTAACACCTTCTCCTCTTGCTGTCCTTCCCTGTCAAAATACATGTTGAGCACATTCACATGACACACTCTGAGATTTCTTCCTGTCTGGAGTCCTTATCAAGTAGTTCACCTCACTCAACTTCCTCTTGATTTGATAAGGTCCACTAAACCTTGCTTTTAAAGGTTCACCTATTACTGGAAGTAACACCTATATCTTATCCTCAATGGCAAAATTGCGAACTTTTGATTTCTTATCTGTTTTTTGTTTCATTGTATGCTGTGTTATTTTTAAATGCCATCTAGCCAACTCCCCAGTTCTATTTAGTCATTCGCTAAATTTGACACATAATCCAAATAGGGAGAGGGTCTTTGAATTCTGACTTATTAATTTCTCCTTAATTAATTTTAATGGTCCTCTTACATCATGCTCAAACATTAATTCAAATGGACATAATATGGTCAATTTACTTGGTGCATCGCTGATCGCAAGAAGCACAAACAGAACTCCCTTATCCCAATCATCTGGAAAGTCCCAACTATAAGCCCTCAACATGGTCTTTAATGTTTGATGCCATCTTTCTCGCGCTCCCTGCGATTCTGGATGGTACACAGTAGATTTGAATTGTTTTATTCCCAAGCTATCCATAACGTCCTTGAATAGTTTGGATGTGAAATCTGATCCTTGGATCTGACAGTATCTCTACGGGTAATCTGTATATAATAAAAAATTCAAGTAATTTTTCTATAGCCCTTTTAGCTGTGATATTGCCTAATGGGACTGCCTCAAGAAATCTAGTTAATACATCCATTATTCCCATTTTTTGTTTGAAGTAGGGGACATACACAATCAATCATGACTCTTGTGAAAGGTTCTTCAGATGTTGGAATAGATAGTAAAAGTGCAGGTTTTATTACTGCCTGTGGTTTTCCAATTAGCAGACATGTATGATACATCTGGCAAAATTCAACTACATCCCTGTGTAGTCCAGGTCAGTAAAAAGTGTCTTTGTATTTTAACCTGTATTCCGAAATGATCTCCATGTGGTAGCTCATGTGCCACTCGCAGCACCTCCTTTCTATACCCTACTGGCAAAACAATCTGATGAACTTCTGCCCATTTCTCACCTATTTGAGTGTGTGATGGTCTCCATTTCCTCATTAAGACACCATTTTGTTAAGTAATAACACACAGGAATGCAATCACTCTCTCTCTGTATGCGCCTTTTGATACAACTGCTTTAAATTCTCATCTTTCTGCTGTAACTCAATAAGCTTAGCAGAGCTAAAGATACTTGCATGTTTACCTATTTGCTCCTGTTCTGTCCCACTTATCTGATCAAAAACAGTCTCTGATATTGCTATTTCAGCTTCCTTATCTGTGCCTTTTGATCTCTCCTGCTTCAGCTTGTGACTGCGATCTTGTTAAGACACAATCTGGAAAGATTCCTGGATAAACATCTTGAATTGCTTCAGTTGCCTGCATCTCCCCTAGCTTTTCAACGAAAGTAGGCAGCAAGCCTACCGGTGAATCAGCTACATCATTTGCAAGGAAAAATTGTATTCCTGGAGCAAAGAGTTTGTCCAGTACAAATTCTCCACTCTTTTCTGATCTCTCTAGCCTCACTTTACATAACTGAGCACTTTTTGTCCCACCATGAATTCCTGATACCAGTATCTTTTCTGACAATAGTTCCTCAGGAGTACATGTCTCTTCATCCTTCCACCTCACAGACTGAGAGGATCCTGTGTCCCTTTACATTGTAAGCTCTTTACCTGCTACTCCTAGCCTATGTGAATAAACTTTACCCTTCCATGTATTTTTTTAAGCAGATCTGGCACTTCCTCCTGAATTAGCCTCTGATCAGCTTGTGCACTCTGATGCAACATTCTAGCTTCACTGTGCTTTCTGTTACTATGCCAACAAAACTTCCCAGCTTGTCCTGTGTTCTTACATCTGGCTTTCTCATCGCCCACCAACACTGTGTCTTCATGTGGCCCATTTTATTACAATGAAAACACCGGAGCTTTTAACTTTCCTTGTCCCCTTCAAGGGTTTCCCTTTTACCCTGTGGTAAGTTATCCTTATGATCTTCACTGAAATCTACCTTTCCCTTTCCACATGAGGATTTCTCTTTGCCCCAGTTTCTATCCCTCATGGACTGAAATTAATTCTGAAAGCCAAACTGGTGTTTTATGGACCAGCTCATAATCACCAGCCACTTCAGCTGCTAACCTTGCCATTTTAACTCTGCTCCTCTACATGAGTTCACGCTGCTTCAGGCAGTTAAGTTTTGAATTCCTCCAAAATAATTACCTCTCTTGGGGAATATGGGCTTGCTCTATTTTTAAAGCTCTTATGCATCTATCAAAGTTACTTTGTTCGATCTTTTCAAAGTCAGTATAGGTTTGACCAGGGTCCCTCCTTAGATACCTAAAATGTTGTTACAGGCTTCTGGTACAAGCTCGTATGCACTAAAGATGACTTTTTTCACATCCTCATACTCCTCTGATAGTGATGTGAAGACCTCACTACCACTACCTACAAGTTTTGTTTGGATCAACAAAACCCACATGGTCACAGGCCACTGCATTTGTTTAGCCACTTTTCAAATGAGATGAAAAAGACTGCCTATACTTGATGAGAAGGATATGGAAATGCTTGAACGTACTTAAACAGTTTCTCATCAGGCTTTTGCCCACCATAGGTTTGCTCATCCACACTCTCTTCCTCACTAGACTTGCCTTCAGCCTTCATCTTCATCCTTTTATGCTGACTTTCCTGTCTAAGTATCAGCACTTGAAGTTCAAACCCTCTCCTTTCTTTCTCTTCTGCTAAAGCTATTCGTTCTTTTTCTTTCTCTACTCATTATAACTGTTTCATTTCTACTGCCCTTTCCTTATCTGTTGTCTCGAACACAAGCTGCTTCATTCGCAACTGAATCCTTGTGCTCTCTATAGATTCTGAGGGTGTTCCCAGCAAGTTTAAACGCTGAGCTACTGCTGTAATTATCTCTCCTTTCCTCACAGGAGGAGGTAGCTCCAACCCCAGATTGTCTGCTAATCCTTGCAGCCTGGTCTTATTCACCTTGGTGACTGAAAGATCCATTGCTATCCCAAGTTTTGTCTACCCAACCAAAACAAATACAGTAGCGCCTTGACTCACGAACTTAATCTGTTCCAGGACCCGGTTTGTGAACCGAAAAGTTCGCGAACGGAATCAATTTTTCCCATTGCTTGGATAGCGTAAGAATGCTTGGATGGCTGTTCACAGCGCATGCACCTAAGACGAACTGAATGGAATCACGTGGGGCCCGAGAGCTTTTGCGTTCAACAAGCGCGTAGCAAAGCAGAACAATGAAACCATGTGGTCGCACACGGGCTTTTTGCATTCGTACCTTGTACGTACATTGAAGCAAAGTTTTACGTACAATCCTGTTCGTAAACCGATTTGTATGTGAATGGGGTCGTTCGTATGTCGAGACGCTACTGTACTGAAATAAAGCCACTAGCACCTACCTCTCGCTGTTTAAATCCCGCAAAGAGTCCCCAATCTGTTATGGACTAGGCCAGGCCACGCAAAACATTCTTAAGCAGGCAGCCCAGACCATAACTTTGCTATTTGTTTTGGTAAGTGTACTGTCAAAATTACCTGGAATAAGTTAGCTAGGTTAACAACCAGGTTTTAAAACAGACAAAAATGTATTCACAAAATTACGGAATTAAACACAAGGATAGTCACAGGTGAGGTGCCAGAAGACTGGAGGTTGACAAACGTGATTCCACTGTTGAAGAAGGGCGGTAAAGACAAGCCAGGGAACTATAGCTTGACCTCGGTGGTGGGCAAGTTGTTGGAGGGAATCCTGAGGGACAGGATGTACATGTATTTGGAAAGGTAAGGACTGATTAGGGATAGTCAACATGGCTTTGTGCATGGGAAATCATGTCTCACAAACTTGATTGAGTTTTTTGAAGACGTATCAAAGAAGATTGATGAGGGCAGTGTGGTAGATGTGATCTATATGGACTTCAGTAAGGCATTCGACAAGTTTCCCCATGGGAGACTGATTACCAAGTTTAGATCTCATGGAATACAGGGAGAACTAGCCATTGGATACAGAACTGGCTCAAAGGTAGAAGACAGAGGGTGGTGGTGGAGGGTTGTTTTTCAGACTGGAGGCCTGTGACCA
>NC_057711.1:77938065-78018123 GCF_004010195.1 Chiloscyllium plagiosum | reverse complement strand
GGCATTTGGTATGCTTTCCTTTATTGGTCAGAGTATTGAATACAGGAGTTGGGAAGTCATGTTGCGGCTCTACAGGACATTGGTTAGGCCACTATTGGAATATTGCGTGCAATTCTGGTCTCCTTCCTATCGGAAAGATGTTGTGAAACTGGAAAGGGTTCAGAAAAGATTAACAAGGATGTTGCCAGGGTTGGAGGATCTGAGCTACAGGGAGAGGCTGAACAGGCTGGGGCTGTTTTCCCTGGAATGTCAGAGGCTGAGGGGTGAGCTATCAAGGTTTACAATATTATGAGGGGCATGGATAGGATAAATAGACAAAGTATTTTCCCTGGGGTCGGGGAGTCCAAAACTAAAGGGCATAGGTTTAGGGTGAGAGGGGAAAGATATAAAAGAGACCTAACTTTTTCACGCAGAGGGTGGCATGTGTATGGAATGAGCTGACAGAGAAAGTGGTGGAGACTGGTACAATTGCAACATTGAAGAGGCATTTGAATGGGTATATGAATAGGAAGGGTTTAGAGGGATATGGGCCAGGTGCTGGCAGGTGGGATAAGATTGGGTTGGGATATCTGGTCGGCATGGACGGGTTGGACTGAAGGGTCTGTTTCCATGCTATACATCTCTATGACTCTATGACTCTATAACAGAATACAAAATACCCACAGTCTATCCATACTAGACTTAATTACACTGTTCAGAAAATATGTGCAACAGTCCCAATAAACAAACCCCTTAAACACAGGGCAAAAATGAAACAAAGGCCCACAGGTCAAAATTAGAAGGGCAGAAGGAGAGAGAGTCAAGCAGCTTGTTTCCACACAGCCCACTGCTGAACTGACTCAAACAGAACTTCAGTTTTCAGGACTGACCACTCCCCTCTCAGGATACAGATTACTTCCAAAACATAAAGCCGTGGCCTAAAGTCTCACCAGTTTACATATTAACAAAAGGCCTCTCAGTAAACCCTTTCATGTCTGTACCAAACCAGTCGTTTCAGAGCCTGGACTATTTTATGACCCATCTGAAAAAAAATCAAGGACACAGCATCCTTGAGAAAAGGAACAGCTTTTAGAAAAAAGGATCAGCTTTGTGACAATATCTACATCAAATCTCAATATTCTTTACTCAAAAGACCGGTTCCAATTTTGTCAACCTTTGTATATAACCAAAGTTTCTTATCCCTGGAACCATTCAGTTTTAATCAAACCAGTGTGAACATAACTTCCCTGCTTTGATACTCTATATCTCTATTGATAAAGTCCAGGATACCGAATGCTTTATTTATTATTCTCATAACCTCTCCTGCCAGCTTCCTCTGCTCCCTTATTTTGTACAGTTTCCATATTCTTTCTACCAAAGTGACTCACACACACCTCCCTGAATTAAATGTTTGCCCATTCTGTGAATCAGTCTACATTTGTTTGAAGTTCTGTAATACGCATGGTGGCTCAGTGGTTAGCACTGCTGCCTCACATCACCAGGGACCCAGGTTCAATTCGGGCATCGGTCAACCGTCCGTGTGGAGTTTGCACATTCTCCCCATGTCTGCGTGGGTTTCCTCCGGGTGCTCCGGTTTCCTTCCACAGTCTAAAGATGTGCAGATCAGGTGAATTGGCCATTCCATATTGCCTATTAGTGCATTAGACAGAGGGAAATGGGTCTGGGTGGGTTACTCTTCCAAGGGTCGGTGTGGACTTGTTGGGCCGAAGGGCCTGTTTCCACACTGTAGGGAATCTAGTCTACCTTCATTACATATCACAACATTTTCAAGTTTCATGTTATTCAAAAAATTAGAACTTGTTCCAGTAAGCCAAGATATAGGTCATTAATATACAGTAGAAACAGTAGTGTTTTAGCACCAATGGCCGCTGTGTAAAAGTTTCTCAAATCTGAAATATTGCTCACACTGCACTTTGATTCTTTTATTCGGTCAGCTCGAACTTTGTTCAAAGGTTGTGTTCTGCAGCACATTATTGTCTCTTTTGGCATACACTATAACAACAGCATTACCCTTAATAATCTTTTCTGTTATATAACCAGAAAACTCAAACAAGTTAGCTAAAATGGCTTTCCCTCAACAAATTCATGTTGGCTCTTCTTAATTAACTCATCTTTGTCCAACTGACAATTAATTTTGCCCTGAATTGTCATTTCTAGAAGGTTCCCCATCACTAAAGATAAAATGATTGACTTGCAGTTGTTTGGCTTATGTTTGCACCCTCCTTCTCAACAATTTTCAATTCTCCAGTCTTCTGGCATGACCTCTCAAAGTCTTAGGAAGAGTGTTAAATTATGGTGAGTACCTCCAAATCTTCCACTCATTTCATTCAGTATCACTGGATACATTTCATCCATATTCTATCTCTGCTCCTATATCTATGGTCAGTCCGAATATGGTATCAAATTTAAATACACACAGCCTATCCTAGATCATCAATTTTAAACTCTTTAAGTGTCGGAATGATTTAATCTTTCACCATCACCTGACCTGTATCTGTCTCCTTGGTAAAGGCAGGTGCAAACTACTCATTTCGAAACTGATTCATGCCTTTGTCTACATGTATAAATCTACTTTTTGATTCCTAACCACTCCTTACCACCCTCTTATTATTTACATGCTCATAGAAGATTTCTGGATTCCATTTTATATGATTGTCTCGCTTCAGTTTCTCTTTGATTTCCTCATTTGCTTTGTAAATTCCCTCTGAACCTTCTACATTGTTAAGTGGATAATACAATTGAGCACAGATTTTCTGTTTCATCTTAATACCTCTTATGCTGTCCAGGAAACTCAAATTGTTTGCCTTGTTTTTCTCTTCACAAGAACTTACCTTGACTGCATCTGAGATCTCTTTAAAGGTAGCCCTTTCTTCAGTCACAGTTACTCCTAATTTTTCACACCAGTGAATTTGACTTTCCCTTGTTAATTGTTCTAATCTAGTATTGCTCCTTGTCCTTTTCCATAGGACATTTTTAAAACCATTTGGTACAACAATCACTGACTCCTAAATATTTCTCTACTAATACATTATCTATTTAAATCCCTTAATTTCCAAGAACCAAGTCCAGCAAAACCTAGTTCCTTCTTAGACTGGGAACATATGCTATAGAATATTTCCTACTCATTTCTCTCTGTCATAGAGTCATAGAGATGTACAGCATGGAAACAGAACCTTCGGTCCAACCCGTCCATGCTGATCAGATATCCCAACCCAATCTAGTCCCACCTGCCAGCACCCTCCAAATCCTTCCTATTCATATAACCCATCCAAACGCCTTTTAAATGTTGCAAATGTACCAGCCTCCATCACTTCCTCTGGCAGCTCTTTATAACTATGACATTTCTCTGTAATTTCCATGCAAACTTAGTTCTATACATCTTTCCAACTAAATGGTGGCCTATAGATTACACTAATCAATAATTACCTCTGATTGTATCAACTCTGTTCTTGGTCTTTTTGTGACTTCCTCTCTTTTCAACACTGCATTGTTTTCCTTAATCAATACAGGTACCTCTTCCTACTCAATATTTCCTGAACATCTAGCATTCAAGGATATTTAATACCCAGACTTGCCTTTCTTTGAGCTGGTCTTTGTTACCAGCACTTTGTATTTCAATGTGGCTATCTGTGTTTCTGTTTCTCAACTTTATTTACTACTCTCTGCACATTAATTTACATGCATTGCAACTCTAATGTAGATTTCATTATTTTCCTTCTTGATGAATAGGTAATACCTGGCTATGTCCTATTCTAGCTTTGTCTCCAAATATCCTTTGCACCTTGGTACAGCTATTAATTGTTGCCGTGTGGTTCTCAAACACAATTTAAAGCCTTACCAGAAGTATTAACAAATCACTTCACAAGGAAATTGGTTATGGCAATTAGGAGCAATTGTTTTTAGGAGCAACGCATCCAGCATCCAACATCCCAGATCACTGAGAACTGAACCTAGGGTCCCAAGAACCTAAAGCCCTTCCTTCTGCACCAGCTCTCTTAGTAATCATTTGCTATTTCTATACTCATTTGCACCGTAACAAGGCATATCCCTGAAGGTCGTGGTTGCTAACTTCCTATCTCGTTCTGTATTCGCAATATAAAAAAAATGAGAGAGGACCTCATCAAACATTCTTAAAAGGACTTCGCAGAGTAGTAGCAGAAAGGCTATTTTCCCTTTTGGGAAAGTCTAGGACCAGAGGAATAACCTCAGAATAAGGGAGTTGCTCATCTAAGATGCAAATGAGGAAGAATTTCTTCTCTCAGTCAATCTGTGGAATTCTTTACCATAGAGGGCTGTTGAGGCAGTGTCATTAAATATATTCAAGGCTGAGATTAACAGTTTTTTGATCAACAAGGAAATCAAGGCTCATAGAGAAAAGGCAGGAAAGTGGAATTAAGGATTAGCAACTCAGGCATGACTCATTGAATTGCAGAGCAGACTTGATGGACTAACTGGCTTACTTCTACTGCTATGTCTTATGTAGCTCCAAAAATTCTGACTGCAAGGCTACATCATTTTTCCCACCTATATAACTGTTGATGTAAACCAAAACTGCTAGTTGCTGATCCTCTACTCTCTGGATATTCAGCAGCCACTTAGTGATATCCTTGACTTTTGTAACATGGAGTCAACAAACCACTCTGGATTTGTAACCACAGTCACAAAGCTGCCTGTATGTTCTCTTAACTATTGAATCTCCTGTCACTACTGCTCTTCTAAACTTATTTAACTTAAGATCTTCATGTACAGCTAAGCTGTTGGCAGCACTTGCCAGATGAACCATCAAATTAATCAAATACCTGTTGAAAAGTACTCATGTAGTCAAGGCTAGCTGCTTGTTTCTTCTTAACTGCTTGGTGATTACCCATTTCTGTTCTTGCATTCTGTTAAGCTACAGGTGACCATATTTGTAAATATACTATTCATGAAGCTGCCAACCTGGTAGATATGCTACAGCTCAACCTGCTGCGGCTGACAATTCCTACAAATGTTGTTGTCCCAGAAAAAAGAGAATATCCTGAATTTCCATTTATGTATGACATACTCTCCAGGAAGTTCAGCAGTCCTGTCATTCCACTGTCCATAATAAATATAGAAAATAGGAACAAGAACAGGAATAGGCCATTCAGTCCTTTGTACCAGCTCCACCATTCAATATAATCATGGCTGATCATCCTACTCAGTACCCTGCTCCTGCTTTCACCGTATACCTTTTGATCCCTTTAGTTCGAAGGAATATACTCAACTTCTCTTTGAAAATGTTCAATGTTGCTGTCATAGAAAGAGGTTGAGGCTGAGAATTCCACAGGTTCACCACTCTCTCGATGATGAAATTTTGAATCTCTGTTGCAAACCCCAACAGTGAACTGTTGTCCTGGTCTCCATGGTCATGAGTGATTTCCCTGTGTTTACCCTAAATAGTCCTATTATAGTTTCCTTGTTTAAATCCTGAACATTTTTTGTGAATAACTGGTTTCCAAGCACTGATCCCTTCAGCATCCCACTAATTACTGGCTGCCACTGGAAAAATGACCCATCTATTACAGTCACAGAGATGTACAGCACGGAAACAGACCCTTCGGTCCAACTCATCCATGCCGACCGGATATCCCAATCTAATCTAGTCCCACTTGCCAACACCTGGCCAATATCCCTCCATACCATTCCTAATCACATTTCCTTCCAGATGCCTTTAACATGTTGCAATCGCACCAGCCTCCACCACTTCCTCTGGCAGCTCATTCCAAACACATACCATCCTCTGCGTGAAAAGGTTGCCCCTAATGTCTCTTTTATAGCTTTCCCCTCTCACCATAAACCTATGTCCTCTAGTTCTGGATTCCCCCACCCCAGGGAAAAAGACTTTGTCTATTTATCCTATCAATGCCTCTCATGGTTTTATAAATCTCAATAACGTCATCCCTCAGCCTCTGACGCTCCAGGAAAAAAACTGCCCCAGCTTATTCAACATCTCCCTATAGCTCAAATCCTCCAACCCTGCCAACATTCTTGCAAATCTTTTCTGAACCCTTTCAAGTTTCACAACATCCTTCTGATAGGAGGGACACCAGAATTGCGCGCAATATTCCAAAGTGGCCTATCCAATGTCCTGTACAGCCACAACATGACCTCCCAACTCCTGTACTCAATACTCTGACCAATAAAGGAAAGCATACCAAATGCCTTCTTCACTATCTTAGCTACCTGCGACTCTACTTTCAAGGGACTATAAACCTGCACTCTAAAGTCTCTGTTCAGCAACACTCCCAAAGACCTTACCATTAAGTGTATAAGTCCTGCTAAGATTTGCTTTCCCAAAATGCAGTACCTCCCATTTATCTAAATTAAAATCCATCTGCCACTCCTCAGACCATTGGTCCATCTGATTAAGATCCAGTTCTAATCTGTGGTAATCTTCTTTGCAGTCCACGACACCTCCAATTTTGGTGTCATCTGCAAACTTACTAACTGTACCTCTTATACTCACATCCAAATCATTTATATAAATAATGAAAAGTAGTGGCACTCCACTGGTCACAGGCCTCCCGACTGGAAAACAACGCTCCACCACAACCCTCTGACTTCTACCTTCAAGCCAATTCTGTATCCAAATGGCTAGTTCTCCCTGTATTTAATACGATCTAACCTTGCTCACCAGTCTCCCTTGGGGAACCTTGTCGAACACCTTACTGAAGTCCATATAGATCACATCAACCGCTCTGTCCTCATCCATCCTCTTTGTTACTTCTTCAAAAAACTCAATCAAGTTCATGAGACATGATTTCCTTCGCACAACCTAATCAGTCCTTGCCTTGCCAAATACATGTACATCCTGTCCCTCAGGATTTCGTCCAACAACTTGCCCACCATCGATGTCAGGCTCACCAGTCTATAGTTCCCTGGTTTGTCCTTACCACCTTTCTTAAACAGTGGCACCACGTTAGTCAACCTCCAGTTTTCTGGTAACTCACCTGTGACTATCAATGGTACAAATATCTCAGCAAGGGGCCCAGAAATCACTTCCCTAGTTTCCCATAGAACTCTAGGGTACTCCTGACTGGGTCCTGGGGATTTATCCACTTTTATGCATTTCAAAATATCCAGCACTTTCTCGTATGTACATTTTTCAAGATGTCACCATCTATTTCCTTACATTCTATGTCCCCAATCTCCTTTTCTACAGTAAATACGGATGCAAAATACTCATTTAGTATCTCCCCCATCTCCTGCGGCTCCACACAAAGGTCGCCATGCTGATCTTTGAGAGGGCCTATTCTCTCCCTAGTTAGCCTTTTGTCCTTAATGTATTTGTAAAATCTCTTTAGATTCTCCTTAACTCTATTTGCCAAAGCTATCTCATGTTCCCTTTTTGCCTTCCTGATTTCCCTCTTAAGTATACGCCTACTGCATTTATACTCTTACAAGGAAGTCACTCGATCCTGCCTGGCTATCCCTGACATATGCTTTCTTCTTTTTCTTAACCAAACTCTCAATTTCTCTAGTCACCAAGCATTCTCTACACTCAGCAGCCTATCCTTTCACCCTAACAGGAATATACTATCTCTGGGCTCTCATTATTTCATTTCTGAAGGCTTCCCATTTTCCAGCCATCCCTTTACCTACGAACATCTGCTCCCAATCAGATTTTGAAAGTTCTTGCCTAATACTGTCAAAATTAGCCCTCCTCCAATTTAGAACTTCATTTTTTAGATCTACTCTATCCTTTTCCATCACTATTTTAAAACTAATAGAGTTATGGTCGCAGGCCCCAAAGTGCTCCCCCACTGACACCTCAGTCACCTGCCCTGCCTTATTTCCCAAGAAATGGGGATAGCCACAGAAGGCTCCTGCACTAGCTGCCTACCTCTCTTACCTTTCCAGGAGTTAGCTCATCTATGTGACTGTATCTGTGATTTTTCTCCCTTCCTATAAGTGCCATCCATCACACCACCTTCCTCTTGTAAATTCCTCATTGCCTCTAACTGATCCATTCGATCTGATAGGATTCGTAACCAACAGCATTTATTGCAGATATAATCCTCAGTAACACATAAAGTCTCCCTAAACTCCCACATCTGACAAGAAGAGCATATGACTCTACTCAGGGCCATTTTTGCTTCTTCCAGTCTACAGACCCAGAAAATAGCACCATCTTATTACTCTACAAACACTGCTCCAGGCTAACTTAATACTTATGGCTTACATTTTTAACATTAATCAAGAGACATATCTCAAATAAAACACGTAATCAAGAAAGAACCCACTCTACTCACTATTGTAGATTTACAGCAAGGCTATACTTAAAACTATTCACTTATCTGTTTCTGCGCTGTGACCTCTCCCAAACAGATTCCTCCAAGATTAGTTGTGAATTTCACTGTTCGTTAATTTTCCCAGACGCACTCCGATGTCCAGTGATACATGAATTCAACAGCAAAGGCAATAACTGCACAGGTCCACTGCTGTGTCGGTTAGCAGTGTGGGTTTCTTTGTCTCACTCTCTCTCTCTCTCCTGCACTGACCTGACAATGTGCTGTCTTTGTCTGTCCCTCTCCTTTTCAAAAGTGTCGTTGTTTTGACTTTATTTTTTTCTCCAATGTTCCAAAACAATGCAACAGCATATAAAACAGTAATTGCTGCTCCTAGAATTCGAGGAAATCATCTCCAACACCTAAAATACCTCTTTTTCTTTTTATTTCTGGTCTGCCAATCAGTTCTCTATCCATCTCAGTACGCTACCCACAATTCAATGTGCTTTCATTTTACATGCTAATCTCTTATATGGGACCTTATTGAAAGTCTTCTGAAAGTCGACATAAACGATACCCACTGGCAACCTCTGATCAACTCTACTGGTCAGTAGCTGATAAAACTTATTGGAAAACAAAGACTCACTCGCTATCCTTTTTTCTACTTAAGTATAGGGAGATTAATCAAAATAATTTATTTAACCCTTACTATCAAACAAAAAGACTTTCATTTCCCAGGTCTCAGAATCACTAAACTATTATGGAAAAGGTGGTGGTCATTTGGTCTTGTGTGTCCACATTGGATCTTTCAGCATTTTATTACAGTGCCACTCTCCTGCTTTTTCCCCATAAGCCTGCACATTGTTTCTAATTAAATTAATCATCTATTGCTTTTGTGAATGTCTCAATCAAACCTGCTTCCACCATACTTGCTGACAGTGCATTCCAGATTCTAATAGCTTGCTGTGTAATTTTTTTTCTCACTTTGCATCTTCTTCCTTTGCAAAACACTTGAAACATGCCCTCTGATTCTTTATCCATTTAGGAATAGGAACAGTTTACCTTATTGACATTGTCACAATTTTGTAAACTTCTATCAAATCTCCTCCTAGCTTTATCTCAAAGGTAAACAGAGTCAAACTTTCTTCAAAACTGAAGTATATGAACCCTGGAACTTTCTCATAAGGGACACCGACACTCTCTCCAACTGATTTACATCCATCCTACAGTGTGGCGCACAGAACTATATATATAATACTTCAGCTGAGGTGCAGCCAGTGTCTTCTACATGTTCATTACAACTGCCCTGCTCTTATACTTTATGCCCCTTTTTATGAAGCCTAGAATACTGTATGATTTATTAACCACGTTCTCTATCTGTCCTGCCACCTGTAATGACTCATTCTCCTGCATATACTTTGGAATAACACCCTTTGTTTTATACTGTCTCCATGTTCTTTGCATCAAAGTCAATCACCACAAACTTCTCCACACTGAACTTCATCTGTTACCTAACTGTCCAATCCACCAACTTGTCAATGTCCTCTGGAAAATTTGTACTGTCTTCCTCAGTTCACAATCCTCAAAAGTTTGTGCCATCCACAAACTTTGAAATTGTCACCTGCACACCAATGTCTACATCATTTACATATCTAAGGAAAAGCAGGAGTTCCCATTCTGAGCCTCCACAATAAACCATCTTCCAGCACAGAAGAAATCCATTAACTATCACTCTATTTCTCATGCCTCAGGAATTTTTGTGTCTATATTGTCTCTGTTGATTTTATTCAAGGATTTACAACTTTCTGTACAATCATGTCTGTGGCTATAAGACCATATGATATAGGAGCAGAATTAGACCATTCAATCCATCAAGTCTGCTCTGCCATTCAATCATGGCTGATAAGTTTTTCAAACCCATTCTCCTGTCTTCTCCCCCTTGATCCTTGATCACTTACTAATTAGGAACCTGTCTGTCTTTCTTAAATACACTCAATGCCTTGCTCTCCACAGCCTTCTGCAGCACTGAGTTCCACAGATTCACCACACTCTGGATGAAGAAATTCTTCCTTGTCTCAGTTTCAGAGGGTCATCTATTCACTCTGAGGCTTTGCCCTTCCATCCTAGCCTCCCCTGCTAGTAGGCACATCTTCTCCAAGTCCACTCTATCAATAGATCTCTGTATTTTATCAGTTTCAATGAGATCTCCCCTCATCCTTCTAAACTCCATCAAGTACAAACCCAAAGTCCTCAAATGTTTTTCATGATAAGCCCTTCATACCAGCACTGTATCAAGGGCTTTTTGGAAGTCCATGTGCACCACATCACCTGCCTTCCCCTCATCACCTCTGCTCAACATGGTATGACTTTGCTGTAATGTCATTCAGACTTTTTCTCTATTCTTCAAGCTATCCTATCTAGTGTCCACTCATCCTCCCCTTGTACTTTTTTTAGTACCGTGACTGTGTCCAGGGCCTCCCCTCTACCATTCCAATGAATGGTTGTCTTCATTACTTCAATTTTAATTAGTTGCTTAAATTTAAATTCCACAAGATTCTATAATGGAATTTGAACCAATGCCACCAAATCATTAGCCCAACCGCTTGGATTATAAACTCAGTAACATTACTACTCTGTCCCCATGCTCCCTAGCTCTTTAGAGTAACTCCCTAACTTTGGTAAAAGGGAAAAAAGTGGTCAATTCTCACCAGACAATCAACTTATAGCCTTCCTGCATGACGCCAATTTGATTTTTTAAAAACTCCCTCAGGTCAATAACCCTGACCTGCGTCCTAGTCCGCCTGGTAGGACAAAGGTGGAAAATCTGAAATGGGGGTGCAGAGGAGGAGATGGTCAGATCAATGTGCGATTACAGCCTCACTGACACTGTTGTAGCCAGCTGGGGAGGTTTAATTAAGGATAAGATGTGATAATCTTCAGTGAATTTTCTGTTAAGACTATAATGTCATTGTAACAATGCACCATATAAAATTTGATGCAGTTATTTCATAAAATGCTTAAATTATTTCTTAATTTTCAAAAGGTAAATACAATTCAAATGATAAGAAAAGATAATGCATCACAATGCAATAAATCCAATGATAAAGGATAGAGTCATCTTCTAGTCACAGACCTTAAAAAAGCTAGCACATACTACCTAAATTTGACAAAAAACATCACTGATTTGCTGTGTATAGAATTTTGCACACAAAATAATACATCTTGTAAATTACATTTGATTTACTTAAAGAGCTTATGTATTAAGTAGTTTATAAATTGAAATCTTGAAATCTGACCTGATAAGGTTCATAGAAAAAGGCTTCAACTCCTTCTGATAGATCTCTGATTAAACCAAAAGGGTTGCCTAAGACATCTAGTCCAAGAACAAGCACATACAATTGCTTGATTGCCTAGAGGGGGAGAATCAGAAATTGTTTGAAAACAAATTATTATAACTACTTGTACTGGGGATTATTAATAATATTTAAAACTGCACCTGAAATATTGTACATACCTGCTTGGAGTAATGTCGGAGTACCTCCCACTGAAGTTGTTGTGTAGTATAAAACTGATAACGGATTTCAAAAAATGCAAGCCTGCAAGGAATCGATTATTTGAATATTAAGCACAAGATTTATTTATCTATCTTGTAAAATGTTAAGCGACACAAACTTGTGATGAAAAGATTTAAAACTTCAAAATCTTTCGCAATTACCATAGCTCTCTGGTAGAGATTGCAAAACACAAACTAACCTCTAAATTACTACAAAGGATTGAAAGCAAGTAGGTTTTAACTATACGTGTGGACAATATTTTTCCAGTACACTCCAGTACACAGAAAGCTATTTAGGAATGAATGTTTTTGTCACAATAGGGCAACCAGAGAAATAGGCAGGTGGGTAATAAATTCAGTCAGATCCAGTTCCCAGATTCTGATCCTACTCTTGGGGGAATTACCAGTGGAGGACGATTGGGAATGGGAAGACTCAACCAAAAAGTGTAGCTATTTAAAGGTCTGTTATGGTCAATAATTGGAGGCTGGTTGGAATGTCCTACTTTGTGTCTTGGTCCCATAGTTAGTAGGGAAAAGTGTGGCTACCCAGAGGTCATCTCTGGAAGTATGCATGGAACTTGGACTCCAGGCGGGATTGCAGTCTCTCCCCAACTGGCTTCAGTTACAGTACTGGTCCAGTTGCTAAAGGTACTTTTTCTTATTGTAAAAGAAGAAACGTTGGAGAAAGGTCTCTCCATGGTCCTCTTGCATTTTCCTTCATTTACATCAGAAACCAGTTATTTTTTCAAGTGCTAGAGGGCCTCCAATTGGTCTGTTGTCTTTGAGTGCCGACCACTATTCTAAATTGGACAGCAATTCTTCAATTTTGGGAAAATTACAGTGAATATTTGTTTCTCAAACAGCATGGGTCTCTGACTCCCATTTAATATTTACAACACAGTCCAAAACCCAAAGGTAAGATCTTGCACTTGGCATGAGAAGTAAACTTTAGACTTCTGCTTCCTTATCTCTCTTTTCTTTCCTTATGACTGTTCTTGCTTCAAGTTAATTTTGGTTTCAAGTACCCTTTAACCAATAGTATCTTTTATATTCTTATAATCTTAGATTCTTAAAACCTTATTTTGCATGTTTTAAATCATTTATTAGCATTGTTTGACTTGGTTTCTGACTTTTTGAGAGGCGAGAGCAACGTCAGACCAATGGACTTTTGGTTAGAAGAGATCAAAAGAGACAAAAGAATAAAAATGGACATTCCTATTTTGATTTAAGCAGAACTCTATTATTCATTAAACACAACGGTTTATTGAATCTTGGCTCTTGTTAGAAAATTAATACAAAATTGTCAAAAGATAGCTACATTGCTGTGGTGTCTATTTGAGTTCCCCAAAGCAATACCACTGCTTGTTTTTAATAGGTTAGAAAAGTCAAAAATGATTAAATTATAAGGCATACTCACTTGTAGACTTAATATAAGGAAGAATGATTTTGGTTGCAAGCAGTTGCTATGAGCAACAACAAAGTGACTGCCAATCTCCTAGAAACCATCACCATTGAAAAACCAAGATGGCACAGATCAATAGGTCATCGGAGCCCATCCGCTCCAGGCCAGTGGCATCATTTTCTCTATGTACTTTTCACCTTTTATCTTGTCTTCCTCTCTTCATCATCAGAAGTTGGAGTGGTGTCAGCAGGGTGTGGGTGCAGCATCAGCAGCGTGGACTGGGACTCTTGGCTGTGGTGCCTGGAGCCTGCACTCACAGCAATGGTAGGCTCTGAGCCTGACCTCCTGGCAGTGGTGACATCTGGAAAGGGGACTCCAGAAGGTGGGACTCTTGGCGGCAACAGTAGGCCTGGAGACCATGCTCTTGATGATAGTAGTGTCTGGAGTGGAACCCCTGGAGGCAGCTGGCCTGGAGCCTGGATTCTTGGGGGCAGTGGTAGGCCTGGAGCTCAGAGAAGGGGAGATTCCTGATAGCTGTAGGCCTGAAGACCTTGGCAGTGTCAGCAAGACAGCAGCAGCAGAGCCTGAGTCTCTTGGGCCATCAGCTTCACTGTTGCTGTTCCCAGAGCAGGACTCACTGAGGACCAGAATGCCTCGCAGGGACCTTGTAGAAGCCCTGAAGCCATGCTTGAGACCCCCATTTGAACTGAGGATGAACTCTTATTTACATAATTTCTCTTTATCCTAATTGTACCTCAAAATGATGTTGGATTGTGGTGACAAAACACTTTTCACTGTATCTTCAAGATTGGCACCATATCCACAAGCATCTCCTCCCCCCCCACCACCCAATCTCAGTTGCAGCAACGCGTATTATCCACAAGATGTACTACAGAGATTCACTGAAGATCCTAAGACAGCAACTTCTAAACCCACAAACTAGAAGGACAAGGGCAGCAGATATGTGGGAACACTACCACCTTCAAATTCCCCACTGAGCCACTCACTACCTTGATTTGGAAGGATATCATTCCGTTACTGATACTGGGTCAAAATCCTGGAATTCTCTCCCTAATGGCATTGTGGGTCAGTCAACCTTCAACAGGTAGACTGCAGCAGTTAAAGAAAGCAGCTCACCACCACCTTTTCAAGGATAACAAAGGACCGACAATAAATGCTGGCCAGCCAGCGAATCCCACAATCCACAAAAAATTAGAAAATAAATTTTTGCATTGCAAGTCTGACCCAGGATCTGATAAAGGCAAGGAACAACTTTTCAGGGTGATTTGGTATGTCAAATAGTGTTTTGACTCTGCTATGTTCTGAAAGATGATTTGGTAAAAGAGATGGAAAGCAAAATGATTTTTAAAAAAAATTCAAAAACTTTAGAAATTCAAACTCTGAATGCAGCTTTGAAATCTTGAATCTAAAATTCTTCAAAGACGCCTTCAAAAATCTTGTGTTTAAGGCTTCATTTTGAGCTATGCAGAGTGTGTAGTCATTTTAACAATATTTTTAACTTTGCAACTGGTTCTATCAGATTGGAAGTAAGTGAATAGAAAGCTCCTGTTCGAGCCAATCAAGAACTTGGAATATTAGACATTGGGGGTAAATATTGACATCTATTATGAAGAAAATCCTAACAATACATTTAAGGTCTAGTATAATAACCAATTTACTTGATCTTACAAAAGAAAATACAGATTGACAGGTTTAGTGGAGGTTTTTGAAGACGTGCCCTACTAGCACATGAAGGGGAATCACTTGGTGTATTCCTGGCTTCCCAGAAAATGAATGCACACTCAGGGCATTTTCAAGTTGCCAAGTTTTGACTTGGGCAGGACTGGGACTGATGTCCTAGAGGATTTGCTAGTGTGTGTGGGGAGACTTTGACAGGGAGATGGGAACCTATGCACGGAGCCAGAAGATGATGAATTAAAGACTAAAATATATTAGAAATGATAGTAAAAGTGCGAGGTCTTGCACTTTGGAAAAAAGAATACAAGCATGGACTACTTTCTAAACGGTGAAAAAATTGTAAAACCAAAGTACAGAGGGATCTGGGAGTGCTAGTTGAGGATTCTCTAAAGGTAAACATGCAGGTTGAGTCCGTGATTAAGAAATGCAATGTTGTCATTTATTTCAAGAGGGTTGGAATATAAAAGCTCCGTTGTGCTACTGAGACTTTTATAAAGCTCTGGTTAGGCCCCATTTGGAGTACTGTGTCCAGTTTTGGTCCCCACACCTCAGAAAGGACATACTGGCACTGGAGCGTGTCCAGCAGAGATTCACAAGGATGATCCCTGGAATGGAAAGTCTAACATATGAGGAACGGCTGAGGATCCTGGGATTGTATTCATTGGAGTTTAGAAAATTAAGGGGAGATCCAATAGAAACTTACAAGATAATACATGGCTTGGAGAAGGTGGACGCTAGGAAATTGTTTCCGTTAGGCGAGGAGACTAGGACCCGTGGACACAGCCTTAGAATTAGAGAGAGTAAATTCAGAACAGAAATTCTGAGATATTTCTTCAGCCAGAGAGTGGTGGGCCCGTGGAATTCATTGCCGCAGAGTGCAGTGGAGGCTGGGACGCTAAATGTCTTCAAGGCAGAAATTGATAAATTCTTGATGTCACAAGGAATTAAGGGCTACGGGGAGAATGCGGGTAAGTGGAGTTGAAATGCCCATCAGCTGTGATTGAATGGTGGAGTGGACTCGATGGGCCGAATGGCCTTACTTCCGCTCCTATGTCTTATGGTCTCTTATAAGAAAGGGAATGAGAAAAGTGATAAGAAGCAAAATCAACAGCCAACATTAAACAGGGCCACAGTGAAAAATAATCGAGTTGGGACATTGCAAATTCTCATTGCAAACTGGGGAGATATGGCTGGAGGGTGACCAGGAATCGGAACTGAACATTCAGGGTATTCAGTTTTGAGGAAGAACAGACAAAAAGGAAATGGCGGTGGATTTGCATTGATGGTTCAAGTGGAAATTAACACATTATTGAGGAAGGATATTGGCTCTGATGTGTGATCTGAATGGGTAGAGCTCAGAAAAGGGGCTAATGTGGGTTGTATATAGACCTCCAAGCAGTAGGGGGTGATGGCAATGGTATTAAACAGGAGATTAGAGGTGCATGTAATAAAGGAACACCTGTCATTATGACTTTTATCAACATACATATTGGGCAAATCAAACTCGTAACAATACCATAGAGGAAAAAAATGGTTTGTTTTCCGAATGGTAGGCATATGCTGCAAGGATCAATGCCAGGACCTCAGCTATTGATATATATAAATGATTTACTAAATGAGGAAACTAAATGTAATAATCTCCAAACTTACAGATGACAAAACTTGGTAGGATGGTAAGTTGTGAGGAGGATGCAGACCTAGTGGCAATGCATGGCAGATGAAGCGTAATGTCAATTAAATGTGATGTCATCGACATGGTAGCAAAAACAGGAAGACTTACATCTGGCTATAAATTGACAGGAGAATTTGCAATGAGATCTCAGTGTCCTTTTACACTAGTTGCTTAAAGTAAGCAAGCAGGTGGAGTGGGTGGTGAAGAAGGCAAATGGTATGTTCATAAAGAATTTGGGTACAGGAGCAGGTATATGTTGCTATTATACAAGGCCTTGGTAAGACCATACCTGGAATACAGTGTGCAGTTTTGGTCTCCTTTGTTGAGGAAGCAGTACAGCCAAGACTTCCAGGACTGATTGCTGGCACACCAGGGCTGACTGTTGAGAGGTTGAATCAGTTGGATTATATTCACTTCTGTTTAGAAGAATAGGGGATCTCATAGAAACGTCTAAAATTCTGACAGGGTTAGACAGGGTAGATGCAAGAGATGGTCCACAACCAGAGACCAGAGTCTAAGAATGTGGTTAAACCCACGTTAGGACTGAGAAAGATGTCTTCGCCCAGACAGTGGTGAGCCTTTGGAATGTGCCACCACAGGAAGCAGTCAGCACCAAAACACTGCATGGTTTCAAAAAGGAGTTGGAGATCACAACTAGGGACAAAAGGGATCAAAGGACATGAAGGAGAGAAAGAAATGGGAACAGACAATTAAGTTGAATGATCAGCTGTGATCATACATGGTGGAGCTGACTCTGAGGTCTGAATGACCATTGCAGGTGAAGTGGATAGCGAAGCGGGTTACCTCAGATTACAACAGGATCTTGACCAGATGGGCCAATGGGTTGAGAAGTGGCAGATGGAGTTTAATTCAGATAAATGCGAGGTGCTGCATTTTGGGTAAGTAAATCTTAGCAGGATGTATACACTTAATGGCAAGGTTCTAGGGAGTGTTGCTGAACAAAGAGACCTTGGAGTGCAGGTTCATAGCTCCTTGAAAGTGGAGACGCAGGTAGATAGGATAGTGAAGAAGGCGTTTAGTACGCTTTCTTTTATTGGTCACTGTATTGAGTACAGGAGTTGGAAGGTCATGTTGCGGCCGTACAGGACATTGGTTAGGCCACTATTGGAATATTGCATGCAATTCTGGTCTCCTTCCTATCGGAAAGATGTTGTGAAACTGGAAAGGGTTCAGAAAAGATTTACAAGGATGCTACCAGGGTTGGAGGATTTGAGCTATAGGGAGAGGCTGAACAGGCTGGGGATGTTTTCCCTGGAGCGTCGGAGGCTGAGGGATGACCTTATAGAGGTTTACAAAATTATGAGGGGCATGGATAGGGTAAATAGACAGTCTTTTCCCTGGGGTGGGGGAGTCCAGAACTAGAGGGCATAGGTTTAGGGTGAGAGGGAAAAGAAATAAAAGAGACCTAAGGGGCAACTTTTTCACCCAGAGGACGGTACATGTATGGAATGAGCTGCCAGAGGAAGTGGTGGAGGCTGGTACAATTACAAAATTTAAAAGCATCTCGATGGGTATACGAATAGGAAGAGTTTAAAGGGATATGGGCCAAGGGCTGGCAAATGGAACTACATTAGGTTAGGATATCTGATCTGCATGGATGAGTTAGACCCAAGGGTCTGTTTCCATGCTGTACATATCTATGACTGTACATGTGACAATGAATAGGTAACGATTGTGGCCTTGCCAGAAATGCTCAGATCTCAGAGACAAAGAAAACAGTAGTATCTTAAGAATGCACCAAATTTCTTCACGGGAAAATTCCAGCAGCAATTTTTTGTGTGTCAATATATTTTAAACAAATAACAGTATAATTAAAGGAAGTTTTTGAGAGATTAACCTAAGGGACAAAGGTATGCTGGACTTTATTTGTTTGAATTTTGCAATGAATACTTTGAACTCACATTAATAAACAGGCGTGCTTCAGCTTAATGTTTGAAACATAGTACCTTCAAGTAGTGAAGTTGTCTCTCAGTACCACACAATAACGTCAGCCGAGAAAACAACGGTACCCTCAAGCATTGCAGACCTCTCTAACTTCTGTACAAAACATCAGTCTAGGTAATACATAGTCAAGTCCTAGAAGGTGCACTGTGAATTTGCAAGCTGTTAAATGTTTTCACTAAGTAATACATTGTTTGATTTTGTATTCAAAAGCCACTATTGCAATCCTTAGTGTGTTTCAATAATGTACACTGAATAATTACAAAATCATGCAAGTAATTCACATACTTGAAGACAACATCTTGTACGTCAGTGAGAGTTGCTCCAATGCTTTTCAGCAACAGGTTCAGAGATTGCACTGGGATCAGTTCTGCTTCTTGTTGTTTGTTACTTTCTTCACCTCCAGAACTAATGGAGAAGCTCAAATGTAGCTACAAGAACATAAACATTAACACAAGAAAATGATAATTAATGAAACTCTTGGCAACAATGTTGAAATGCTATCAAGTAATTCTGGCAGTAATGGTCAGAAGCTCGAATATGTAGTTTTTGTTGCCCCATAAAACAGTCTAACAGAAAATCTTAGACAATTTTCATTTTGACTAATTTGACCTGAATTTCAGAGTCAGGTTATATGTAATGACAAGCACTCCTGGAACCTTGATATGATGCATTCTTCTCTAGAATTTAACTTTGTGGAGAGTCCCTTAATTCTTACAAGATTTGAAGTGTCAATTGGATCATTTGAATCAATGGGCTTTGACGTTATTCTGCAAGAGATTCTCTCAAGTATAATAATAAATCAGGCACCTCCTGTATGTAGTATAATTATATAAAGTACAATTGGGTGAAAATTAATTACAATCACAGTTTGCACAAGAAATGAAAAGAATGTTATTTTCCATTAAAAATGTGCTGGCCTGATGTAGTATCAGGCTCCACATCTTACCCAAAACAACACCTGAGCCCGAATTCAGAAGTACTGCACTCCCATCATTTTTGTGCGTGCATGTGTGACTGACAGTGTGCAAGACAGACAGAAAGAAATGGATGTTGTTTACATCCACATTTAAAACTGTAGTTGCCTTCTGAAGGAGGAACAAACTTCATCATGGGATTTGAAAATTTGAGCGGAGGGTCAAAACTCGCCCAGGTTCTTTGGAGATGTCAGGAAGCCTGTTGGGATTGTGAAAGAGTTGAAATGTACGATTTAAAAAGAGATAGCCTTTGGCATTGTCAAGCAACTTAAATCTTTTGCTCTTTGAATTTAAAGTAAAGGCTGAAGCTGTGAAGACAGTTAGCTAAAGAGGACTGTAAAAATAGATTAGCAAGCTCTAGATAGGCAGTGCCAGACATTTGAGGACTTATTAATAATTCCCAAAGGTACATTACATTGGGAAGGAAAGACTATAAAGATGAGCCAATCCATTGCTATAGACGTTGAAAGGATGGCGTCAAAATCAAAGATGAGGAATGCAATCTCGAGGAAACTAGGGAAAGATCAGAAAATTAGGGACATTTTAGAATTCACTAACAATGACTAAAAAGGAGAAAACAAATTGAGAGTGTAAACAAGCAATAAGTATAAAACGTGTAAGCTCCTATAAGCATTTAGAAATAGACTAAATAGCTAAAAGGTGGGCTCTTTGAGTATGAAAAATTAACAGAAAACAAGTAAATGACAGACTCTGAAGAAATTTGTTTTAGATCCATTTTCATGGCAAAACAATCAGTTATGTTAGAAAATGAGGGTCCCAAAGAGAGGGAGGATCTTGCAATAGTCATTATAATTAGAGATAAAAATACTTGGCAAACATATGACACTAAAGGTTCAGGAATCCTGGATTTGATGGCCTGCCTGCTCAGGTCTTAAAACATATCCATTTATCATAATTTTCCAGAATTCCCTAGATTCTAGAAAGTCCTATCATATTAGACCAATCCTACATATAACACTGCAATTCAAGCAAGGAGGGAGGCAGAAAGCAAAACATAACAGGCAAACTTTTTTCATTTGCAGTCAATTGTATTGTTGAATGAGATTCCAGTGTGCCATGGTTTGGAATGATTTTCCTCTCACAATTTTCCACTTTGCATCTCATTAAGCAGGCAGCCAGGTTATTTGGTGCCTTTTCCGGAAGAATGGTGGAAGCACTGTCCCTGCTGTGATCTTCTAGTGCTCATCCACTGCACCATTTTCTTTTTAGCCCAGTGGCACATCAATTTAGATGCTACAAAAAACAAGAACGGCCCTGTCACTGTGGTGCTTAATCATTATGAGATAGAAAGGAAAGCTCCTATCCTGCTTTGCAGAGAGGGACCTAGTAATTCTGGTGGATGAGGTGCTGAGGGGAGACCTTTCCCTTTTCAAGTCCTAAATGGCTTACCCCATATTCTTGGGACTATTGTATGCATCATGTCCACTACCGCCCTCACACACATCATTCTCTTGAACTTATCACCATTCCTGTCCCCTGTGCTTCCTACTTTCTCACTAGGGATACCTCACCATTTCCCCTGTTCATACATCATTATTAATTTCTCATCCATCCATTCCCATCATATTCAACATCTCCCTTTGTATCATAGAAGGTAAGACTGGTTCATTACTGGGCAAAGGTAGTTGGCAGGGGTCAGCTCCGTTTCATATGAGGAGTAAACACTTGAATAAGCCAGAGAAGTATACAACTGTTCATGTGAGGATGGGGAGACCTCAGTAGGCAAACAACATGGTAAGCTTCACTGTACTGTACAGAGCTGTTTTGCTCTCCAATTACCTCCACTGTTACCTCATGCCAAAAATTAACAAGCTTTTATTCCTCTTAGATAGCTAATTCCATCTCTTGACTGACGCAGGCAACAGCACCACCCATCAATGCTCTATAAAAAGGCCAGTGTTAGATATCCATCTGCTTCACCTCCAACACTGAGGAGGAAGCTATTGAGCCCTCAGAATGCACGAACAAGGCTTTCATCTGCACCTCTAGTGAACTATCACCTCGGTGGGCACATTTTCTAGATTAGACATGTGGGGGAATATTCTGAGCACATAACAGACACATCTCTGCAAAGGCTGGAGAAGAAATGCCCCAGGCTGTTTGGCACTTAGGAGGTTGGAGGAGATCAATTTCTTGCTCAGTCCTGGGCAGATGAGCCCTCAGTTTCAGTCATTAATGACTTGGTCAAAATGCACACACAGAAACAAGAACAGCAGGCAGGTTTGTCAGAGGCACTCCAAGTTATACTGAAGGATGGAGAAGTCTCTGATGTTACCAGTAATGTGCTGTCTCTGGCAGACATGCCATCTGGCTACATCCATGGACAGGTTGGTGACACCCTTGAACATCTAGACCCAGTTCACACACTTCTAAATATTAGCAAGGAGCTGCACTCCACTGCTCTCGTCATAGGTCTCAAGATCAATGGCAAAGTGAGAAGAGGATGAAAGACCTCAAACTCACTCCAAGTGCCCCACCATCTACTCCTTTGCCTGTTATTCCAAAGAGGCAGAAGTTCAAGTTGAGGTGATGAGCCTGCATCTAAGAAAAAGACCTCGGCTCTCAAGGCCCAAATGCATCAGGGACTGTCCAAGTCCTTGAGACCATAAGGGTGAACTACACAGCCAGCTTTCTATGCACCTTTGTGGAGGTTTTGATTGCACTTAGGCATAGTGGGAGGCAGAGGAAGAGGAGAGTTTACACAGGGTATACAGTTGGCATGGGTAAAACATCATTGTAGATAAACTTTCAGTGTTCAAATGCGTGCTATAGAATGATTTTCACTGCTGGACTGGTCAAGACCCACCCATGCAAGAGATGAACAGTCTTTTTAGAAATCGATTCCAGGTCAAACCGGAGTACCTGGTAGGCACTGCTACCTCACACTGCCAGGGATCCATCTGTGGGTGAACGTCTGTGTGGAATTTGTACTGGATGCTTTGCTTTCCTCCCACAGACTAATGGATTAAATGGCCTCTTTTCACACTGTAGAGTCTATATGATTCTAAGCAGTGCCTCTCTTTCACAAGTCTATTTGGCTGCAGATAACCTCAAGTGCTAGGAATCCTGAAAACATGACATTCAGAATGTGTTCTCAAGTCTAATCTATTTAAATTACCCACTGAGGTGACAGTATCTGAGCTTGATGGTGCAGGAGACAGCTTTGCCACTACTTCATAGTGTGTTGCTTATTCCTCAGAAGTGGAGGAGCAGCTGTTGGCCAGAGGGACAAGTTTCTAGTGGGTACAGACCATTTTAAATGTTACTAGTGGCTGCAGAAACAGTGTAATGAGTTGCACAATAGGGGTAGAAGCTTCAACATATTAAGCACCTACACAATGCTTTTGAGGAAGCAGTGCAGTATGTCATAATGAACCTTTCTTGGTTGCCAGGACATGAAGCTCTGAACATCCTGCATCAAGGATTCTGTCTTGATTCTGGTGAGGAGACTTTTGTCAGCGATCCTGTTATGGTTTGGCTCTTTCAGCTCTATTGTGAGACATTTTCTCTTGAGATGAGACGAAGGGAGGGATTAAGTGAGATACAAGTACTTGGCAGAGATACAAGTACTTGGCACTTTTAGCTATTAAGAGCGGATGCAGGGGGAGCAAAGATGGGCAAGTATCCCAAGTGAGTAAGAAAGTAGGAAGTGCAGTGGATAGGAAGGATAAGACTGGGGAAATGGGATGTACAAGAGACGAGAAAAGATACTGCTGCCTTGGTGGGAGCTTAGTGCAGTAGCAGAGTTGGAATGAGTGTAAGGTAGCAGAGAGAAAATTGTAACACTTATCCTTGCAGAGAGCAGAACATAGCTTATCGCTTATGGCATGGCTGAATGTTTCTACATATCATGGAAACAGCATTGACCTGGATGGCAACTTCGGACCAGCTGATAGAATCTTGTGCTATGCTCTCCTCCGGCCATCCGGGGGAAAGAAGATGGCCTTCATCTCCACTACCATCTTAAATTCCTAGTCAGCAAAGTGGGGTGCTAATTTGCTTCTAGAAGACATCGCCTTTCCAGTTCTTCAATAACATGAACCACGAAGGACAGTTCTTGACTTGCAGCTTTTGAAAAGGTGCACAGTTGAGAGTTTAATATGGGACTAGCAACAGGAATTCCTGAAGGCTCCAGCACGAGTGAGCATTTTTACAATTGCTGAGTACAGGTAGAGTAAATGTGGTGTTGTGATAATATGGTACCTACAGAATGAGGTAAGCAGTGTATAATTCTATGAGAAAAGAAACCCTTCATGTAGTTCCCTGAAATCGGCAGTTACATTGTGGGAAAATACCATTACTATATAAACAAGAAACAAGATCTTCAAAGCTGATTATAGCTTTAATAAAATCGTACATTTATTCAGTGAAATACTTAAAATGTTTACTTACTTTGATAGGTGAAATATGGAAATACTCATAAAGACTGACAGGTGTGGTGTCAATGGCAGATTCAGTCAACAGCTCTGTTTGAATATACTCAAGGTCCTTTTTGAATAGATCCAGCTTAAAAACAAAGTAATTCAACAAATTAGATGTGGAATTTATAAATTAGAATTGCATTACTTCAATGTCACAAATAGCATGGTTAACATTTCGTAGCACTTTCTTCTGAATTCTGATTGGTCGTTCAGATTTTGAGTATTTTACACACGTTACCTAAAAATTAATTGCACACATTTAAAACCTCACCTAAACAGGGAGATCTGGGTGAAATGAGAAGGTAAGTTGTAAATATTTTAAATCTGACCCCAAGCAACTTCGAGACTGCCCAATGCTGGTTTTAATTAGGGAAGAGGGGGCATGCGATCAACTTACTCTCAATGGGTGGGTTGAAGCATTTTTAAGAAAATTGCGTACCTTCATTTTAGCAAAGCTTCTATTTCTAACCATTATTTGTTGGATTTCTCTGCTGTCTGGAAATTGACAGCTAAAAAAAGGTAAGAAAATAATAACAAAAGTGCTTCACGGTTCTGCTTGTGGATTAGGGAAAGTGCGGGTCATACATTCAGCAGAGGGCAGGCTTTACCTATAGGAAGGCCCCAGGAGCACAGAGTTTGGAAAAACTTAATGAATTGGATAGGTATTAGATGGGGAAGTGATTGACTTGTTTTTGACTAATGTAGCTATCTGCTGCCTCAAATCTGCAACTCAAAGAAAATGCATTTCTATCCAAGTAGAAATACTGAAATTACAAACATCTTAGAAGTAAATGAAGAGGTATTAAAATAAACACAAGTTAGATATCTTTTTGTTTTTACTTATTTTATGTATGTTTGTATTATACCTTTTGCTCTGCAAGAACTGTATCTGTTGATTGAGTGAATAGGTCCATCACAGCATAAAGAAAACCAAGATCTAACTTCAGATCCATTTCTTGAATTAGGACTTTAAAATACCTGTTGCAAGTATATAATATAATCTTTATGAAAAAAATATTTCAAGTTGAAATAAATGCAGCCAATTAAAATACGTTCATCATAATTATAACCAAAATACTGCTAATTCATCAACTGGGCAAATTAAAATTAAACAGCCCTTGCTATAGATGGTCCATTGTTTGTATCCCATTTTAGCTTTGTCTGGCAATCTGCAGCATTCTTGTTTAGATTAGATTAGATTCCCTACAGTGTGGAAACAGGCCCTTCGGACCAACAAGTCCACACCAACCCTCCAAGAATAACCCACCCAGACCCATTCCCCTACATTTACCCCTAACTATCTAACACTATGGGCAATTAAGGATGGCCAATTTACCTGGCCAGCACATCTTTGGATTGTGGGAGGAAACCTGAGTACCCAGAGGAAACCCACGCAAACACTGGGAGAATGTGCAAACTCCACACAGATAGTCGCCCTGGGTGGGAATCGAACATGGGTCCCGGGCGCTGTGAAGCAGCAGGTCTTTGTTTGAATTTGTTTTACTTCTTCATTACATTTTTTTGTCTTTCATTATGAAATCTTTCTCCTGTTGCACACACCTCCCAGAGTGGAAAAATAATCAGGAGATACTGTAACATACGTGAGCTAAATAACCTTGCTAGATAGTGAGTGGTGCAGTTACTTGGGAAGTAAGCAGGAGCAATTACCCAAGTTGGGAAGGTTCTGGAATTGGGTCGTGCATATTCTTCTTGCTGTCATCCTATGTTTTATAAGTAAAATGTGGATTCATGTGAAAGGTTGGAGACAGGTTGGAGATTCAAGAAGAGAAAGTAAAATGATTTTATTCAGGACCTATGTGAGACAATCGTTGAACCTAGTCATTGCACCTTCACGATTGGAAGAATTAGACAGTTTGCTTTAGTTGGTAATGCACTTGTCTTAAGAGTCAAAAGGCAAGAATTCAAACCCCAGTTCAGAATGAGAGCATGCAAATTAAGTTGACACTGAATGGGCTGAAATGTGGGAAGAAATAGAGCAGGAATATGGCAGTCGAACCTGCTCTGTGATTCAATTCAATAATGACTGATGACCTAGCTCAATTTCCTCAGATACCTTCTTTTTTTTATTCATTTGTGGGACTTGGGCATTGCTGGCTAGCCAGCATTGTAGCCCATCCCTATTTGCTCTTGAGAAGGTGATGGTGAACTGCTGCCTTGAATTGCTGCAGTCCACATGCTGTGGGTTGACCCACAATGCCCGTTAGGAGGGAATTGCAGGATTTTGACCCAACGAATGAGAAGGAACAGCGGTATATTTCCAAGTCAAGGTGGTGAGTGGCTTGGAGGGGAACTTGCAGGTGGTGGTGTTCCCAAGTACCTGCTGCCCTTGTCCGTCTAGGTGGAAGTGGTCATGGGTTGGGAAGGTGCTGTCTAAGGATCTTTGGTGAATTACTGCAGTGCATCATGCAGACAGTACACACTGTCACTAGCATCCAGAAATCTATCGTTTCTTCTTGAACAAGCTCAATGATTGAGCTTTCATGGCTAACTGGAGTAGAAAACTCCAAAGATTCTGGTGAAGAAATACTTCCTCACCTCAGTCTTAAATGGTTGACTCCTTATTCCGAGAATATGTCCCCTAGTTCTAGATGCATCAGTCAGGGGAAATATCCTATCTTGATTCATCCCATCACTCGCTAAGAAATTTCTAAGTTTTAATGACAACATCCTTAGTTATTCTAAACCCCTAAGAATGCAGGCCAAGTTTCTTCAATCTGACCTTAAAAGAATTTGCCATCTCAGGGATTGTCTGTTGATCCTCTGCTGCCATTCCATGCCTCTTGCCATTTATAGCAAGTATGCTCTTTCAGATAAGAACAACAAAAACCGCACACAGCATACTAGATTTTCCAGTGGTCAAATAGTTTTCTGTAGCATTGGTGGGATTTTTATATCAGAAGCCTATGGAAACTGATGGAATGCCAGGGAAATTGAAAATTTTGATAGACAATTTCTCTAAGACTGGAGCCCTCAAGGAGCATCCATTTAAATTGGAGAATTCAAAGGATTCTGCTACTATTCAATAAATTCCAAGTGTTAAACTGAATTTGAATTTACTTCACACACCCATCGACTACATGCCCCCCCACTTCTCACCACCTACCCAGGATCTGACTCCCACTACTCCAACACTTAATCCTTCTCCTCTCTCCCCCAGGTTGTGAAAAAGAAGTGTGCTTTGACTTCTGATTATCCTGTTCGATGAGTGACTTGTCAGATTTAAAGTATGCTCCACAGTTCTGAAGGAGTCCAAATTGGAATCGCCTGTCAGAAATGCAGAGTTCTTTCATATTGGAATAAGGAATGGAGTGACAGTCTGAGTACAGTTGCCACTGTTCAGAAAATTTGACCCAATATTCCAGGGTTCACCAAGAGTCTGTACAATTGCATCAAGACAACTTTATACCTGTAATCAAATCCCTTGGAAGTAAAGTTTAACATGACATTTGCCTTGCTAACTGCTTGCTGTAACTAAGTGCAAACTTTTAGTGACCCAAGAACAAAGGCACCCAAAGAGCAACTGACAAAAGAAGAACTGTCTTTCAAGTGAAACATTCAGCTAAGATCATGTTTGTTGCTCATAACGGATCCAAAAGACTCCTAACACAATCTGAGGTCAGACAATTTTCTCCAAAACTGATTCTCCAAAACAGCTGTTGATGTTTACCATTTATCACTTAGGACCTTGCTACAAGTGAAACAGCTTCCATAACAACAGTAACTCTACTTGAAAACAATCTGGCAGTACCAAGTGCAAAGATGTTTTTATAATGTGCAAATAGTGGCAATAAAGATATATTATAAAGTTTTTCCTCCAAAATGGGAAAGTACAAAGATCTCTATGGATAGGCAATTAGGGGTTTTTGCAAGAATCTGGTGAAATCTTGTCAGAGTAATAATCTTTTTTTAAAAATCTAGCGTTTAAAAGAATGCAACATGAAACAGATTTAAAATTTAAAGAAGTTTCTATAACTAAATTATTACAATAAAACTTTACCGTTGCTTGAAGTAAAAAAAATTCACATATCCATATTTCTCATTTTGTTTTAGAAAATTATTGAAACAGAAACGTGACCTTCAATCAAATTTTAACCATTCTATATGTTGAGTTGATGCAATTAGCCTACGATGATGAAAGTTTAAAAAAATGTCTTTTTCCTGAAATAACCGATCCTGGTATCCTAGGTAAAAGCAATTACTGCAGATGCTGGAAACCAGATTCTGGATTAGAGTGGTGCTGGAAAAGCACAGCAGTTCAAGCAGCATGCAAGGAGCAGGAAAATCGACGTTTAGGGCAAAAGCCCTTCATCAAGAATACAGGCAGAGTGCCTGAAGGGTAGAGAGATAAAATTTTGATCTCTCCACCCTTCAGGCACTCTGCCTGTATTCCTGATGAAGGTCTTTTGCCTTAAACGTCGATTTTCCTGCTCCTCGGATGCTGCCTGAACTGTTGTGCTTTTCCAGCACCACTCTAATCCAGATCCTGGTATCCTGTCAAGTCACTCTTTATTTGCACGTGCATAGTACATGGACTCTGACCAGCTAGATAAGAGCCAGTCCCTAAAGTGTGGAGACTCAGACTCCTGTTTATATCTGCCAGCCAGGGTTCCCTGATTGGTCCAGTTTAACCCCAATTAGGGATCTCATACTCAGTGGGATCTACATGAAAACTTTGTTCCAATCACTTTTTCCTAAAAGATCAAGCAAAGTTTCTATTAGTAATATGATTTAATGGATTTATTGCTGACCAAATCAAAAGCAGAATACTACAGATAATGAAAGTTGAAATAAAAATATCAGATTGTGGAAAATCTCAGCAGTTAAGACAGGATCTTTGGAGATAAAAGAAAAAATCATTTTAGGAAGAGTCAGAGATGTAGAATGGAATCTTCCCAACCACTTAACAACACAGGCACAGGTGAAAAATTTGGGAGAATTCTGGGAGAGCAACTGTAAGGTGGTTCCCAACTTTGACAGCAAAACAAATCCTGTTTTCCAACCAAGTGTCGAATAATGAGATATGACTGTTGTGAGCAAGCAGAAAGAGACCAATTGGTTTGCATTACCATCCTTATTACCAAATCATCTCACTTCACTGATATGCTGTTTCCCATTCTCTCACCAACCAGATAGAAACTAGACAGCAACAATTCCTGAAATGAAATTCAGAGTGATAACCTGGCAACTCCAGTTCACCTTCTTGGTTACCTTGCACCAACATCTCAGGGCCCGCTCCATGGAAGCCACTGGCCACACTACGCCCCACCCACCAAGACCCAGGCAGTCCCATATCAGCAAAGTGGGATGCCACTTTCCTTTTAATATGACTAGGCAATTCATAGGAACTGTTCAGGGCAGTTATAGATTGCCGGTGCTTGACCAGGTGCATGACTGAAGGTACTACGAGCACCAGGACTCCTGGGAGTTTCTGGCAGTGGCCAGTATGTCTCTGCCCGTGGCAAGTGGGAAAGTGCAACAAATAGAACATTATAGGTGTACGATGCCTGGGTAATAAGGCAAGTTTGGAAGATAGCGTGACAAAATCCACTAGGATTGGCAGAGAGAAATAATCCATGAAACTCACTAACATTTATAATTGGCTGATTTCTGGTAAAATTAAATCTGCAATATTAATTAGAGATGCAAAGTTACATGTAACTTCTCCCAGACAAAAAGGTCAGAGACTGAAATGTTTACTCTTGTCACATATCGAGCAGAGCTTCTGAGTATTTCCAACATTTGCTGTTTTGATTTCAGTGCTGAACAGCTTGTTTTACTATCTTACGTAAGCAGTCACAGGGCAGTATTTAGGAATCACAAGGAAGTTCAAAGCCAGAGCATCATGTCTTCCAAGATGTGGACTATTCAGAAATACTGTGCAGATTTTAATTAAATACTGTTTTCAATCTTGGTATAAAAATAAGGCTTCAAGGTGATTTATTCAAAATTATTCTGCATAAGAAGAACTGAGTAGATTATAAAGAATATTATCAATAGATTGTTTGAAAATTTCTGTTTTTCAATTATTTTATGGGTTTAGGAGTTGTCAGCAAGGCCAATATATATGGTTCATTCCTAACTGAACTCAAGGTGGTGGTGATGATTTGCCTTCTTGAACCACTGCAGTTCCTTATGTATCACCACATCCATAGTGCTATGGGAAGTTCCAAGATTTTGATCCATTGAAAGTGAAAATATAGTAATTGTTTCAAACCAAAATGATTTGCAGTGCAGAAGGAAACTTATAGGTGCTGATGCTCCCATGTTTCTGCTACCATTGTCCTTCTAAATGGCAGTGTGTGTCAGTCTGGAAGGTGTTATTGAAACAGCATTAGGGAGTTGCTTGTAACAGGACACAATATGTTAGTGGCAGAGGGAGTGGATGCTTAAGTTCCTGTGTAGGGTGCTGTTCAAGCAGACTGCTTTGCCCTGAATGCTGTCAGGTTTCTTGAACATTGTTGGATCCATATCAATGCAGGCAAATATTCCATCACACTCCTGACATGAGCTTTGCAGATGGTGGAAAGGCTTTAGGGAAATCAGATGATGAAGTATTCACCTCAGAATTTCCAGTTTCGCACCTGCTGTTATCACCACAGTATGACTGTGACCTGTGCAATTCAGCTTCTGATCAATCCCCTGTCTGTTGTGGAGTTCCAGCGATGGTGAAGTCATTAATTTCAAGTGGAGATGGTTAGTTTCTCTCTCTGAAATGATCAGTGCCTGGCACTATGTGGCATCAATGTTAATTGTGAAGCCTGAATATTGTCCAGATCTTGCTGTCTTTGGGCAGAGATTGTTTTAGTATCTGAGGAGTTGGTACTCATGGTGTTGAGTATGGTGCAGTTGTCAATTAACATCCCCACTTTTAACCATATAATCATAGACAAAATAATTTCAAGTTTATGACTTACCTAAAACGAGATATATCAGACTTCCCTGCAAACCTAGTGATAATACTGACATCAGCAAAAGGCTTTGGTGCTATTAAAATAAAACAAATATTAAAGAACTGTATTTTTTTTTCAAAAAAATTCAATTACAGAATTGTTTCTCATATTCTAAACTGAATGTAATATTCTAAAAATATTATTTTGATTCAGGAGTTTACATTTCATTTTTACATAAACTTTGGAAAGGAGATAATAATTTCCTGTAAATACTTCTAAATATCACAATATAAAAACTAATACACAAAGTTGAGCTCAAGTACTTGCAGGATTCCTAAATCAGTGCTGCAGGAATCTTAAAATTACAGTTGAAAGAATCAAACAAATATAACTTTTTAATAAATGAAGATTCTGTAACTCCAAGCTCCACTGACCTTAATCAGCACGATCAAGTTTAATTTAAACTGCAGCTCATAGCCATGTAATAGGACATTCAAAATTTCAACGAGTATCCATATGAATGAAAACATATTTATTTATGCCATTTACAGAAAACATCACATTTAACATATTTCATTACAGCAGAGTGCATACAATAAATTATATAAAACCAACCTGAATCCATGGTGACTGATTTGGGGGGAATAATTGGATAAAACGGAAAAGGAAAGATGGCCCCAGACAGCTGATTTTGTATCTTAGAACAGAAACAAAAGTAAAGTAGCTGTTTAGTTCAAAAATAATAAACATTATCCTGATAACATAAATGCAATATTAATATCTTCATTCAGCACAAAATTAAAATTTTAATGATGAGAATTAAAAAACACTTGCTCCAAAATAACTAAAATATATCTAGAATTTAAAGCATCTCACGGTGACCAAACTCTTATTTTAAAAGAGGAAAAGAGAGACTTGGAATTTTCCCAAATTCTCAGCTTTCCTCTCCACTAATGATCACAAGCTTTGCAACTCGTAGAGAAGAGGCTATTGAAAACATTGAAATGGAAAATTTGGCAAGTACAGGTCTCTTCTTGTGTTCCGTTATTCATTGCCAATGAACCATTTGAGAAAATTGTTAGCTTTGACTGCAAGTGCCACGAAAGCTCCAAACACCTACTGTGTCGTTTCTGTAACAAAGTCAGCCAGGTGGACCTCTTAGAATGAGTTCTTGGATTGACTTTGGTTTAACCCTTAATGAAATGCTGAGACACTGTTTGGTATGTGGGATTAGTGATGTAACCAGGCAAAAGTGCTACATGCTGAAGCCCAATTGGACTTCAAACAGACACTACAACTGGTTTTGTAACTGGAAAATGTGGCAAGTGGAGCATGAGTTACAGCATATTCTGATGGAAGTTGACACCCTTGCTAGTACCACTTGAGTGAAGGCAACTGCATAGCCTCACTCAGGACATACCTGGAACAGAGGGCGGCACAGTGACTTGGTGGCTAGCACTGCTGCCTCTCAGCACCAGGGACCCAGATTCGATTCTGGCTTCGGGCGACTGTCTGTGTGGAGTTTGCACATTCTCCCAGTGTCTGCGTGAGCTTCCTCCGAAAAATTGTGCAGGTTCGGTGAATTGGCCACAGTGTTCAGAGATGTTAGGTGCATTAGTCAGGGGTAAATACAGGGTAAGTGAATGGGTCTGTGTAGGTTACTCTTCAGAGGGTCGGTGTGGACTTGTTGAGCCGAACAGCCTGTTTCCACATTGTAGGGACTCTATGAATCTCTATGAGAGACTCTAGGTCAGCCTACAGGAAAATCCCAAAACAACGCCAAACCTCGGCCAAATGGATAAAATTTTCTTCAGGAACTAGGCTGGCAAGCCATTCTACTTGCTGCTGGTATGTGGACTTGAGACAGCAAAAAAAGATTCCCACTAGAGCTAAATGGAACAAGAGCACTCATAGGCCGATATCCAGGAGAGTACACACTGGTGTGGAACAGTCAAACTACTCAGCAACATCCAAACCAGAACCAATCAAACTAAACATTTGGTTAAATGGTCACCCAGTTCTAATAGAGGTTGATACCAGTGCAGCCATTTCAGTGATCATCAAACTAGTCTTTAACAAAATTCACTCTGGACTCCAACCCTTAAATTTGCACAAGGCCTCACATAGACTGAGAACCCATACAAGGAACTGTCGTAGATTCAGGGTACAACTTAGGCTCCGATCTCGTGTAAGAAGCAGCTGTTTCAGTTACAACTCACTACAGTAGAAGACTCAGGCCCAAGCTTGATGGGGCAAAATTGGTTAAGAAAGATTGACCTAGATTGTCTCAACATTTTTTAATTAGAAAACGGGTGCCTGAGTGAAGTCCTGGGTAAATACCTGGATGTTTTTCCAAGGAGGTCTGGGGATGATCAAAGGAGTCAAGACCACCTTGCATATTGACTAGGAAGCAATTCCACGATTTTGAAAGGCCACACCCAGTACCATTTGTCTTATGGGCAAAAGTAGACGCAAAAGTAAAAAGGCTGGAAAACGGAGCACCAGACAATTTCACCCCATTAAGCTTGGGCTCCAGTATTTTACTACCATCGGTGGTAAATGAATACTTGCAAGTGCAGTTAGATGCGTATTCCCAGAAATATGCTACAGTAAATACCCATAAGGGTTTGTACCCAATATACAAGAGTGGGGTATTGCCAGCATATGCAATTTTTCAGCAGACAATGGAGAACACTTTACATGATCTACCTCAGATTGCCATTTATGACATACTAATAATCAGGAAGACTAATAAGGAGCACATAGAGAACTTGGACACAGTCCTTAGACATTTCTCCCCTCTGGGTGTACACCTTAGAAGGGAAAAAAGTGTATTCCAAGCATCCCAAGTGACCTATATGGGCTACAGAGTTGACAAGACTGGTTTACACCCAATGGAAGATAAAGGGAGGGTGATCAAAGGTGCCCTGGCTCCCACATCTGTATTGGAGCTTAGCTCTTTTCTTGGGCTGAGGAATTATTATGGAAAGTTCATACATAACCTGGCCTCCATCCTGGCACCTTTGCATCAACTCTTTAAAAAGAGTCAGCTTTGGAAATTATCACATAGCCAAGCCATAGCTTTAAGGTAAGGGAAGAAACAGCTATCATCCTCCAAGGTGTTGACACACTATGATCCCAAATAATATCTGGTATTGATATGCGGTGCCTCCCCCGTACAGCATCAGCGTATTATTAGCTCATAGATGGCCCAATGCAGAGGAATGCCCAAGACCGTATGCAGCCAGGACTTTGGCTGATGCAGAGCATAAACCTGTCCAGACAGAAAAAGAAGGTTTGGCAGTCATATTTGGAGTCAAGAAGCTACATCAAAACTTATATGGATGTAAATTTGTAATAATAAGACCACTAACTGTTGCTAGATCCTAAAGAGTCATACAGAATGGAAACACACCCTTCGGTCCAACCAGTCCATGCCAAGCATGTTTTCAAACTGAACCAGTCCCACCTGCCTGTGCTGGACCCTATTCATGCAGTTATTGTTTTTACCTAGTTGATTTTAACCCTACTGCGAATCCTCTTGCAAGGATGCCTGCCTTGAAGAAGTTTTCTTCCTCATCTCTACAAGAATCTCAGGGAGTCTCTTTCCCACTGCAACTCCCAGGTCATTTATACTACTTTCTCTCCCCCCCCCCACACCCTCTATTTATCGCTCCAACCTTCAGGCACTCTGCCTGTATTCCTGATGAAGGGCTTTTGCCTGAAACGTCGATTTTACTGCTCCTCGGATGCTGCCTGAACTGCTGTGCTTTTCCAGCACCACTAATCCAAAATCTGGTTTCCAAAATCTGCAGTCATTGGTTTTACCTATTCATGAATCTATCCAAATATCTTTTATACACTGTAATTAACCCACATCCACTACTTTCACTGGCAGTTCATTCCACAGACAAACCACTCTCTGTGTAAAAATATTGTCGCTCATGTCCTTTTTAAATTTTTCTCTTCTCATCTTAAAAATGTCATCTAGTTTGAACTCCGAGGGAAAAGAACCTTATCTTTCACCTTATCTATGCGCCTCATAATTTTATAAATTTCAATAAGGTCAAGCTCCTACACTCTAGTGAGAAAAGTCCCAGCCTTTCCAATCTATTTTATATCTCAAATCATCCATTCCTGACAACATCCTGGTAAATCTTTTTGAACCCTCTCCAGTTAAGTAATATCCTTCCTCAAACAGGGTGATCAGAACTGCACATCGTTATGGCATAAGCACATTAACAATTTTTCACAGAATCCCTACAGTGTAGAAACAGGCTCTTTGGCCAACAAGTCCACAAAGACCCTGCAAAGAGTATCCCAACCAGACCCATTCCCCTATCCTATTACTGTACATTTCCCCTGACTAATGCACCTAACCTATACATCCCTGAACACTATGGGGAATTTAGCATGGCCAATTCACCTAATTAGCACATCTTTGGACTATGGGAGGAAACCCACGCAGACACAGGGAGAATGTGCAAACTCCACACAGTCACTTGAGGCTAGAATTGAACCTGGGTCCCTGGTGCTGTGAGGCAGCAGTGCTAGCCACTGAGCCACCATGCCGCCCAGATACTTTTGATACTGCAGGTTAAACAAGGAGAGTGAACATAACAGTTGAGATAACTAAACATTAATGTTCAATTTATAGAATCCAAGATAGGATATTAATATTGTTATCAAATCATGTATGTGAATGATGACATTCTAAGGATGCGGTGGTGCAAAATCCACCAAAAAGCCTCCATATGCCATCTAGAAAGGCCCTGCAGTCAAAGACCTTCAAGGCCACAAGCATCAGATACACACTTACACAACAGAATCCAATTTCAAGATTCAGCATTTCACAGATTGCAGTTACTGTGCTCCTAGACAGCTCAAGTCTTCAGAGGTACTGGTACTCCGTCACTTTCAAGTATCTGAGCCTTGCTAGATAGGGTCTTATCTGTTGTCCTGATTTGGAGGTGCCAGTGTTGGACTGAGGTGGACAAAGTTAAAAAGCACACCGCACCATGTTACAGTCCAACAGGTTTGCTTGGAAGCACTAGTTTTCAAAGCACTGCTAACCTGTTGGACTATAACTTCGTGTTGTGTGATTTTTAACTATATCTGTTGTCTGACAGCTGCTATTGACTTTCCCCTATAGGCGTTTTGGCAGAATTAGTTAAGCTAACTTGACTGACCATAGGGCACAGCTGTCCTTTGCCAGCTACCATCTTCCTTCTCCTTCTCCTAAGAACTATTCCAATTGGGCACAGTGACATTCACCACAAATGCTACTGCCCACAATTTTTCCTTCAACATTTCCTGGCTGTTCCATTGCTTAGAAAATTTCCCAGCAGAGTTTTAAATTGAAAAATAACAACTCTCCTTGCCTTGTTCTGCTAAAGTCAATCACAGTCCCAGTTGCAGCTTTTAAAACGCTTTACAGCGTTACCACTAAAAATGTAACCACTTCCAAAAAAAGTTTCCCCAAGCACCCACTGAATACTGTAATCAACATATATTCTGATCAATGCAGATTGACTTCTATTTCAGAGGCTGGCATACTAACATCAAGTTCACAATCTGACATCTTTACACTGGATTTCAGATGTGTGGGGGATAGCAGCAGTCCTGATCTCATAACATAACACTTAAGCCTATAAATCAATAACATGCAAAATTAATTCACTGTTCTCAGAATTCTAACATCTGTAATATTTCATTTTGCTATTTAATTCAATACTCCTCCTCCCTGAAAGTTTGAATTAGACAACATAGAAACTCAGACCAAAGTTATGATAAATGATTCTGTTGCAAACTTTAAACAATTCATGTACCATTTGCATACTAACAAAGGTCCTATGCTATCAGATTTTAACATACCTGGATCTTGTAAATTTGGACTCGGAGAGATTTCTGATGAGTTGAGACAGTATACTCTATTTTTATAGCTGGCAGGTAATTTCTCCTTATTGGTACTTCAGAAGGTTGTAAGAGCTTCATGTCCATGCCATTTGGAGTTAAAAGTGCCTTTTTGTTTGCAAGAGATAAAAGATGCTTCTGAATGTTTACTTTCAAAAAGACATTTTTTTTTAAACTGAATCCAAATAGTCACTTACAATTTGACTTCATCACTACAAATGATGTAGTGTGATTTGCTCTCTTCATTCAGTGTCATTATAAAATTGACAGACTAAATTGAGGAGACTAATCACACCATGAAACAAAAACCAGACCATGAATTTCCCTACCCATTTATTTCAATCCGCATGAAGCAAGCGTTAATTTTGATGGAGGGATTGGACCTGTTAATAATACTAAACTTAATTAAGCAATTTAAGACGACAGGTTTTTTTATGTAATTGAAAATGTTGCCATCCACTTCAATTAATTATTAAACTACTCAAATACAAATGATCAACGTAAGCATAATTTTCAACTGACCTGAAAATCACATGGAAGTTCAGCAATGTGGCTCTCTTGAGGAGAAGACTCTATATATTCTTTGTAAACCTGCTCCAGCTGAGCTGTTTGCTTTCTACTCATTGGTTTCCAGCGCAATTTCGCCTTGGGTTTACTTTCCCAAACAACATCAGAACTGAGTTGCAAACAGAATAACAAACATGTAAAATTCTTCAAAATTGCATTCAATTATCCTAACATCAAAAATCCTGATGTTACAGATTCTATTATTAATACAGCATTCATTATGAAATGTGTGGCATTCAATGTGAAATAAAAATACAGAGATATCAAAAATTGTTTGAAATTTTCTATTTCTGAATGGGAGTAGTAACTTGTGGTCAAAAACCATACACTTTAGTAACAGGAACCATGAGAAAGCTGAAGGTCAGGTTCAATAATGCATTACATTTCACAATAACCTGCTACAAAGCACGCATTCACCTTGTTATACCAATGTAGACCACTTCTTGCTTTGTTGAATTATTAATCAGTGAAATCCCCAAGTTCTGCAATGACAGAATGATCTCCTGTTCTGCTTGCTCTGCTTTCTCATTTTCTTGAGTAAGTCTGAATGTTCCTTCATCATCCGTGAACACAATGATTCTCTGCAGACCCTCAAAGAAGGATGCTAAATAAATCTTCCCATTTTCTTGAGGAATCTCTGAGAATATATCCTGAAAGTAAAGTAGTATATCTGAACATTGAATCTCCTTTGCAACTTTGAAAATTTTTTGCTATTAGCATTGCAAATTAAACAGCAAAATTAATATTAAAGAAAAGGCATATATTAAATATGGTGAGAGAAAGAGAGAGAGAGCGACTAACGCAAGAAACAAGATTGGTAAAGATTAAAACAACTACACAACTAAATTAAGGAAAGAAATATTTTACAAATTTATTAACATTCAGAAAACAAGATAGGAACGCGAAGGATCAGAACACCACGAACCTCAGAGTGTCGGGGAACGGGAAAACATAAATTGTTTCCATTGAACCATAATAACGTTACAGCCTTCAAAAAGATCATTCAGCCCATTGTGACTGCACTGACTGAATAAATTAGCCATTCACTCTAATCCTACTTAATAGCACCTGGATCTTAGACTTGCAAGTTACAAGGCTTCAGGTACAGATCAAAGAAGTTGATGTCTTCTGTCTCAACCACCAAACGGGATAGCAAATTCCAGAAACCCACCACACTGTGTGAACAAGCTGGTACTCATTTTCCCTCTAATCCTTCTGCCAATCGCCTTAAATCTGTGCCTCCTGGTGATTAGCCTTTCTGCTAGGGAAAAATGGTCTTTCTTGTCCACTCCATCCCAGTCTCTCATTATTTTGGGCAACTTGATTAAGTCAACCTTCAGCTTCCTCTGCTCAAAAGAAAACAACCCTAACTCACGCAACGTTTCATCATATCTACAATTTTCAAATCCTAGCAAGCTTCATGTAAATTTCCTCTGTACTCTCTCTAGACCAATTATGACATTTTTATAACATCGTGACCAGAACTGTACATAAAACTCAAGTTCTGGCCCAGCCAAGGTCTTGTATGGTTACAGCATTACATTGCTACTTTGGTATTCTGTAACTCGCACAATGAAGGAAAGCCATCATGTGCTTTCGGTACCGCTACCTGACTGTCCTAACATCTTGGAACATATGCACTCCAAGGCCTCACTTCATCTAGCCCTCTGCACCTCCCTTTTATTGTACATTTCCTCGCTGTTTACCCTTCCTAAAAGCATTTCTGCACTCACTCAACCATACCATTAATATCTTCCAATTTTTGATCGTTCGCAACTTTCTTTAGTAATAGTTACAAGAGACTGTGGGCATGAAGTTGAGATCAAAAGTTGCAGTAATTTTAGGAAGGGGGGTGTGGGAAACAGAAGGAATGGCCAACCAAACTTAGAAAGGATTAAACTCTTACTCTAGATGGATTGAATCTTCATCTGTTAGAGGTTAGCAAAAATGCAGCAGAGATACATTCACATGTAAATAAAGTCAGTAGGAAAGAGGATAGTCCCAGAGGCCTTGTGGACAGCTAGTGAGATTTCTTTTTAAAAACAGGAAGATGGATCAAGTCTAGGGTACCAGGTAGGAACAGAAATTATAGGCCTGGTGCTATGCTTCAGCATGTTAACTGAAATTCAGTTGATCAATAATAGTTTCTCCTCATAGGCGTGAGCATCACTCCAAAGACTTGTGTACAAATATCTAGACTTACAATCAAATGCAGTATTCATGTGAGTGCGCAGAGTTACACATCGAGCCTTTAAAATAGAGGTTCAATCAAGGCTCTCCCAGATGGGTGTATCAGATTTCTTCTAATAATTTGAAGATTGGAAAAGAAATTACTAAAACTATTCTCATTAAAACGTTATGCTATTTGGGAGACAGTATACTTAATTAATGCTGCATTTCTTACAACGGTGCTAACACTTAAGTATATCACCGGCTGTGAAATGTTTTGGACGGTCCTAAGACTGAAAAAAAGTTCTATGTAGATGTTGCTAAAATAATTATTTCATTGAATAAATACAATACAAGTACAAAGAGGCAGCTACATTGTAGCATTCTTCAACTTCCCAATGTTCCTGCTCCTCAGCTTCTCACTAAATAGGTGCTGGGAAGAGTTGCTCTCTCATAATCGTTCTCTCAATCGTTATACAGTTTAGAGGATACTACTGCAAAACTTGAGAGACCTGCTCACCTGAGTAGTGGAAAGTTCTTTGAGTAGTCCAGACAGAAGCATCCTTGTAGACACCCATGATATTCTTTGTAATATGCTACGTGGTAATATGGCTTTCATTTAATACCTACTGCATACAAATGCATGGGTGCCAGACTATGTTATGAGTTGTGGTATAAGTGGATAACCTTCATCACCCAGAAGTCAGTGGTAACCTCTCATTGTGGTTCAAATATTGGTGGCTACAGAGTGAAGAAATTCTGATTACTGCCAGAACAAAAGGGACTCATCGATCTTATACACTATCTGAACAGTGATAAGATAACTGCTGTTTAGAAAGACTTGTGGATAAGGTTTCAGTAGGAAACCATTCTTCCCTTCCTCCCTCTTCTAGCATCATATTTTGTTCTGCATGGTTTTTCAATTCTCAGTCATGTTTAATACTAAGTAATTCAGAAGCAACTTGTTAAATACATTTAGATAAGTACAGGACAGTACCAAAAAATGCATATATTTGTACCAAATAGAATAAATATTAAAGCAACACATAATTGTTGGTGAGAGTTAATTTTGTGAAGTCAAGTAGAAGTGGTTTTGGAAAATGGTGGCACTGTCATGAAATCAGCGCTACATATTGATTAATGTCATAACTTGCATGCTATTTATGTTGCCTGATATCAACACTTCCTCTGGCAGCTCATTCCATACACGCACCAGCCTCTGCGTGAAAAAGTTGTCCCTTAGGTCTCTTTTAGATCTTTCCCCTCCCACACCTAAACCTATGCCCTCTAGTTCTGGACTCCCCATGCCAGGGAAAAGACCTTGTCAATTTGGATAACATGGATAGCAAAGTCAAGCAACTTTGCTATTGGCTACAGCTCCGCCTTCAACATCGTAACTCCAAACAAACTCATCTCTAAACTGTGACATCCTAGCTCCCCCTCTAATCAGATCCTCGGGTTCCTGACTCACAGACTACAATCAATAAGAACAGGTGACAATACCTCCTCCATCATAATCCTCAAGACCGGTGCCCTGTAAGACTAAGTACTCAGCCTCTACTATACTCCTTACATACTCATGACTATGGGGCCAAATTCCATAGGTCAGATCTAAAACAAGACAAATTCCTTGCTTAGTGGCATGGTTTAAAGACAGCAATCTCTCCATCAACACCAGCAAAACAAAGGAGTTGGTCACTGATTTCAGGAAGCTGAGTAGAGGGCACACATCTGTCTGCATTAATGATGCTGAGGTAGAGATGATCAAGAACGTCAAGTTCCTGGGACTGATTATCACCAACAATCCGTCCTCGTTCACCTTCATCAATGCAATTTTTAAGAAAGCACAACAACTTCCTTCGGTGGCTAACAAAATTTGGCATGTCCACAAGGACTCTTGATGATTTTCATAGATGCACCATATAAAGCATTCTATCTGGATGCATCACAGTGTTGTATGGCAACTGCTTTTCCTAAGACTGCAAGAAACTACAGAGAGTTGTGAACACAGCTCAGTCCATCATGCAAACCAACCTTCCATTCACTGACTCCAATTATACAACTATACTTCCCACCACCTTGGGAAAGCAATCGATATACTCAAAGACCGGGTGTCCTGGTACTTGAGTCACAAAACATTAGCATGCAAGTGTAGCAAGTGATTAGCAAGGAAAATGCAATCTTTGCATTCGCTACAAGGTGAAGGGAATATAAAGGTCAGGAAGTTTTACCACTGTTGTGCATGGAATTAGTGAGACCACGTGTCCAACACTATGTGTAGTTTTGGTTGCTTTATTTAACAAAACAAAATTACATCACCACAGTTGAGGGAAGGTTCACTTAGGGAGATGTTCTACCTGGAAAGATTGGACAGATTTGGATATTTCTCAACAGAAGTTTATTTAAAGCAGAGAGAATTAGAATCAAAATATCATTTATTGTCACGGTTACTCAAATACAGGAGTACTGTGAAAAGTTTAACAATGTCACCTCTTATGGAGCCATCTTAGATACAATTACTAGGTACGAATCTTATATACATAAGAGGAATAAAGAGAAAATTGGTTGCATTACTTCAGAGTGTTTAAAAAATGAGTTACAAATAAGCAAGTTAAAGGATTGACATTACCGTCAAATAAAAAAATTTCAAGTAAACATTACATTGCAACAGATCAATGCAGAGGCTTACAAATGTAGTCTGACCGCCCTTGCCAGACCACAGTACAACAACCATCCCCACTCAACTCCAAACCTCCAGTCCGCTACACACCGGCTCATAACTGCTCCAAGGTAAGTTCTGAGACTGCTTCCCTGCGCCAGCCGCTGCTCCGGGACTGCTTCCCCGCGCCAGCCGCCGCTCCGGGACTGCTTCCCCGCGCCAGCCGCCGCTCCGGGGCTGCTTCCCCGCGCCAGCTGCCGCTCCGGGACTGCTTCCCCGCGCCAGCCGCCGCTCCGGGACTGCTTCCCCAGGTCAGCCGCCGCTCTCCGGGACTGCTTTCCCAGGCCAGCCGCCGCTCCGGGACTGCTTCCCCAGGCCAGCCGCCGCTCCGGGACTGCTTCCCCATGTCAGCCGCCGCTCCGGGACTGCTTCCCCAGGTCAGCCGCCGCTCCGGGACTGCTTCCCCAGGTCAGCCGCCGCTCCGGGACTGCTTCCCCGCGCCAGCTGCCGCTCCAGGACTGCTTCCCCAGGACGGCCGCTGCTCTCCGGGACTGCTTCCCCAGGCCAGCCGCCGCTCCGGGACTGCTTTCCCAGGCCAGCCGCCGCTCCGGGACTGCTTCCCCAGGTCAGCCGCCGCTCTGGGACTGCTTCCCCGCGCCAGCCGCTGCTCCGGGACTGCTTCCCCAGGTCAGCCGCCGTTCCGGGACCGCTTCCCCGCGCCAGCCGCCGCTCCGGGACTGCTTCCCCGCGCCAGCCGCTGCTCCGGGACTGCTTGCCCAGGTCAGCCGCCGCTCTGGGACTGCTTCCCCGCACCAGCCGCCGCTCCGGGACTGCTTCCCCAGGTCAGCCGCCGCTCCGGGACTGCTTCCCCAGGTCAGCCGCCGTTCCGGGACTGCTTCCCCGCGCCAGCCGCCGCTCCGGGACTGCTTCCCCGCGCCAGCCGCTGCTCCGGGACTGCTTGCCCAGGTCAGCCACCGCTCTGGGACTGCTTCCCCGCGCCAGCCGCCGCTCCGGGACTGCTTGCCCAGGTCAGCCACCGCTCCGGGACTGCTTCCCCAGGTCAGCCGCCGCTCTCCGGGACTGCTTTCCCAGGCCAGCCGCCGCTCCGGGACTGCTTCGCCGCGCCAGCCGCCGCTCCGGGACTGCTTCCCCGCGCCAGCCGCTGGTCCGGGAAACATACATGTTTCATTAAGATTATGAAGGTGACAGGATAGATGATGAAAGGGTATCTTCTTTTGTGGGACAGAATAAAACTAGAGATAATTTAAAAATAAGGGAGTGCCTCAGTTAAGATGGAGCTGAAAGTTGTGCATTTTTGGAACTTACTTACCCAACAACCAGTGGAAGATAAATTATTAAAACTTTTTTTTTAAAAGGCATAAGAAGATAGATTCTGATGAACAAATCACTCAAAGCATTTTGAATGGGTGTGCATGTGCGATTGAGGCCACTATCAAATTAGCAACTATGTAACACTCGCCTGCAGATGACTTACTTCGGTACAGTGCTCACACCTAAGTGCACATGAGAAACTGGATTTGATTAAAAATCTAATCATCATTTCTCAGGGAGGATCAATCACTGAAGGATAGAAAATGCTTCAAGAAGCATCTCAATCTTTGTGACCATTGGTATTACTATTTTATTCAAAGGGCTGGAAAGGAAAACAGCCTTTAGACATACATGGGAATTCACTTGCTCGTGATAGTCACAATGGGAGATGGATTGCAGCATGCAATTTTCATTGCCTATGATAAGAAACTCATTTGTTCTGTAAAAAAAAATCTCATTGAGGGCATAAGTGCATAAAACCAGACCAAAAATGCTTTTGCAATAGATATGTACTGACAACATGCTCGAAAGTGATCTTCAAAAGTGATACGAAATGAAACTATGATGAACTAACAGTGATGTACAGGATATGACGCACTGCACTCATAAAGACTCTGATGAAATATCCTCCACTTTGCCTCAGAGGATGTGCAGGCAGGCAACTCACCTCTCATCTATGAGGCACGGAGCAGCTTGGTGGCTGCACTCATCATGGAAGAGCCCTACCTCCAACTGCAGTCTCTGCATTTGCTGCCAATTTAGATAAATGTCACAAAGAGTTTTGGTAGAGGAGCTGGGGAGTTGGATGATGAGGAGGATGCCTGATGTTTACATGACATTCATCCTCCTTACTAACCTCCCAGCTCTATGTTGGCCTCCAAGCGGATGAGCTGGAGTTAGTTACGTAGGTGCAATCATCCACACCTGCAACCGTTGTGTCACCAGTGCAAACACAGTTCATCTGTTTCATGGATATTCATATTCTGAGTGAACTGAGCCAGGTTATTGAGTGAGCGCTGTACTCTTTACAGAGTTACAATGCTCTTGTATCCATTCAAAAAGTGATGCAGCATGTACTATTGATCAGTTCTTGCTGTTCTCTTATGGTTAAAGCTCATTCAAACAAGCCGCCGAAATGAGGCGGTCATCACTGTGATGGTCTCCTTTATTCCCTATGTCAGCTTGCATTGTTTCAGAGAACTTCATCAGACATCCACACATTTGTATAGTCAGATGTGCTATAATGCGGTATTTTGTTCTCGTGCAATCCCGTGTTATAACAAAATCGCTTAATAGCAGAACAATTTAATGCTTGAAATACTGTGCTCTTGATGTGACTCATGAAGTCTTATCTCAATTTCCACTGTAGCATCTTTACAAAAGGGACTGTTCACTTTCACCTCTGATTCAGACTGCATTGCAGCTCCTTCACCATGTGCAATCCAATCTAAATGCATGCTGTGTATATCCAAAGTACATGAATCTGTAGTCAGTGGTCTGTGGATTGATGAGATTTGACACTGCCTCCTCAGACATCTCTTCCACCTTCTGACACCTGAGGGATGAAGCAGCTTGAAGGATGGATAGATTTATTATTACTCCAAAATAAAATCCAGCCTGATTGATCATACATAGTTTTATTAATTTAGTAAATGTGGTTGCCATTTACTGAAACAGTCATGCAGGGTTGCAGTTTCTTTAACAATAGAATGGAAGTTTATTACAGCAAAGAACAAACATAAGTTAAGCTATCCAATTATAGACCACAATGTAAAAGATCTTAAACCACAAAGCAAAGTCTTGCACCGTCACCTGACACACTGTGTTAGACACTCCAATGTGGAAAATGGTCACTTTACAGCAAATCTTTATGTTCAATTCAACTGATTCTCCTTGGTTCTTTCCTCTGAATTGTGAAGTCTTCTTACACAGGTCGTTCTGCTATAATGCACGTTTCGTTAACATGGTTTCACGATAACACATTTGACGAACTGGGGACACTGTTTCTAAAGGGCAAAACTTTAAAGCTTGTATTGGTTATAATGCAATTTTGGCCCAATAAGTTTAAATTGCGCTGCTATTACGTGGTTTTCTTATAACATGGGATTGCACGAGAGCGAAATACTGCATTACAGCATATCTGACTGTATGAATATTTACAAATCTAAAAACTTAGACCTTTACAGCTTTTAATAACCTGCAAGTTTCTAACTAAATACTCCTGTTTGGAAGTTTCCCCAAATTTAACATTCATACTGAGCTAACTGTTTTCCTTGAACTGTTCTATATTCCTTTCTAGGACAGAAACTATACTTATTTCTGACCCAAGTCAGGTCTCTTCCAAAACTGCCAAAAAATTTTTAATCTCTGGATTTTTCTTGCACTGACCACTCTGATATTGCCTTAACAAATTCAATTCAATTCAATTCAATCAGACCTCCTGAACCAGGCACTGGAGATCCTGGTCACTTGAGAGGAACCACCTTACCTCTCACTTCCGTAAGTCATCAAGAGATGACAAACAAAAAAAAACACAATGTTCCAAGTTAAACAAGTCTTACATAGAATATCCATTTGTTTACATACATGAAACAGGCTTATGAGCTCAGCAACACCTGATGTTGCCCAAACTACCTTGTTCCCTCCACATCAGAGCTGAAAATGTGTTCCTGGAAAAGCGCAGCATCCAAGGGGCAGGAGAATCGACGCTTCGGGCATGAGCCCACTGGTACAGAGTCAGAGTTGTACAGCAGGGAAACAGACCCTTTGGTTCAACCAGACCTCGCTGACCAGATGTTCTAAATTAATCTAGTGCCATTTGCCAGCATTTGGCCCATTTATCTCTAAACCCTTTCTATTTATGTAACCATCCAGATGCCTTTCAAATGTTGTAATTATGCCAACTTCCACCACATTCCTCTGACAGCTCATTCCATTCACACACCACCCTCTGCATGAAAACGTTGCCCCTTAGGTCCCTTTTATATTTGCTTCCCCCCTCCCCTCACCTTAAACCTATACCCTCACATTTTGGACTCCTCTACCTTGGGAAAAAGAGCTTGGCTATTCAACCTATCCATATCCTTCATTATTTTATAAACTTCATAGAATCCCTACAGTGTGAAAACAGGTCATTTGGCCCAACAAGTCCACACCGAACCTCCGAAGAGTAAACCATTCAGATCCATTCCCCTATCCGATTACTCTACATTTGCCCTGACTAATGCATCTAATCTGCACATCCCAAAATACGCTGGGTCAATTTAGCACGGCTAATTCACCTCATTTGCACATCTTTGGACTGTGGGAGGAAACCGGAGCACCCAGAGGAAACCAACACAGACACGGGGAGAATGTGCAAACTCTACACAGATAGTTGCCGAGGCTGAAATCGAAACTGGGTCCCTGGTGTTGTGAGGCAGCAGTGATAGCCACTGAGCCACCATGCCAATTCTATAAGGTCAACCTTCAACACTCCAGGGCAAATAGCCTCAGCTTATTCAGCCTCTCCCAATAGCTCAAACCCCCCAACATTTTTATGAATCTTTTCTGAAGCCTTTCAAGTTTCACAATATCTTTCCTACAGCACGGAGACCAGAACTGAATGCAGTATTCCAAAAGTTCCAAAAGCCATTGTCCTGGACAGCTGTAACATGACATCCCAACTCCTGTACACGATGCACTGACTAATAAAGGAAAGCACACTTCTTCACTATTGTATCTACCTGCAACTCCACTTTCAAGAACTATGAACCTGCACGCCAAGGTTTCTTTGTTCAGCAAAAGGACCTTACCATGAAGTGTACAAGTCCTGCCCGATTCGCCTTACCAAAATGCAACATCTCACATTTATTGAAATTAAACTTCATCAGCCTCCACGCCTCGGCCTACTGATCAAGATCCCATTGTACTCTGAGATAACCTTCTTCACTGTCCACTACACCAATTTTGTGTTATCTGCAAACTTACTCACCATTCTTCTGAAATCCACATTCAAACCATTTATATAAATGACAAAAAGCAGCAGGCCCAGTACCGATCCTTGTGGCACACTGCTGGTCACAGGCCTCCAATCCATAAAACCTTCACTATCGCCCTTCACCTCCTACCTTTAAGTCAATCTTGTCTTCAAATGGCTAGCTCTCCCTGGATTCCATGTGATCTAACCTTGCTAATCACTGTGCCACTGTGCCACCGTGGGCAGCACGGTGGCACAGTGGTTAGCACTGCTGCCTCACAGCGCCTGAGACCCAGGTTCAATTCCCGCCTCAGGCGACTCACTGTGTGGAGTTTGCACGTTCTCCCCGTGTCTGCGTGGGTTTCCTCCGGGTGCTCCGGTTTCCTCCCACAGTCCAAAGATATGCAGGTCAGGTGAATTGGCCATGCTAAATTGCCCGCAGTGTTAGGTAAGGAGTAAATGTAGGGGTATGGGTGGGTTGCGCTTCGGTGGGTCGGTGTGGACTTGTTGGGCCGAAGGGCCTGTTTCCACACTGTAATGTAATCTAATCTAATCTAATTAGTCTAACATGCAGAATCTTGTCAAACACCTTGCTTACGTACATATAGACAACTCCTTCAATCTGTCAAACTTTTGTTACTTCTTCAAAAAACTCAATCAAGTTAGTGAGACACAACTTCCCATGCACAAAGCCATGTTGACTTTCACTAATCAGTCCTTGCCTTTCCAAATACATGTAAACCATGTCCTTCAGAATCCCCTCCATTAACTTATCCACTACTGATATCAGTCTCACCAGTTTATTGTTCCCTGGCTTTTCCTTGCCATCTTTTTTAAATAATGCACCACATTAGCTACCCTCTAGTCTTCTGCCACCTCACCTCTGGCTATCAATGATGCAAGAGGTCCAGCAACCACTTCCCTTGCTTCCCACAAAGTTCTGGGGTACACCTGATCAAGTCTTGGGGATTTATCCATCTTTATGCATTTTAAGGTGTTCAGGGCCTCCTTTTCTGTAATATAGACACTTTTAAAGATATTATTTATTTCTCCAGGTTCTCTACTTCCACATCCTTCTCCACAGTTTGTGGCATATTCTGCCACGGCAGTGTGCAGCTTTAAGGATCCTATGCAAGGTCACACAGAGTTGGGTGGAAGGAGGGAATGTGGAATGTTAAAATTTCCTTGCAAATGAGGTATCCACCAGTCATTATGGAGGCTTTCCACCGCACAGTCATTAGAGAATATCTCATATGGTTCATAATGCCAGCCCATGACAGGGTCTTGTTTTCCAGCATCAATTTACTTGAACATGTACCCCTTCATTACAAGGTAAACAGGTATCAGCAATCCTATGAATGATTATCTCTCCTTCTGTTTGCAACTAACTGGACAACCAGTACAATTAATGGTCATCTGATTCCTTTTATTAACAGCTTCTCTCAGGACCAGAAATGGTCATTCAACTATTTCTTACTCAGCAGGAACTCTCACCAAGATCTACTTTGATGCAGAGTCTAAGAAGAATTCATAACATAGCAACTCCCTCTGCATAGTTACTGCTTCCAAGGTCAATGAACTACACTGTCACACACCCAATCCTGGAGCAAAGATTTGTTTTTCCTGATATGAGTTCAGTAAGCTAGAAAGTTTCCTGATTCTGCAGATGTGTCAAACACATTTGGAATACTGCGTACAGTTCTGGTACCAAAAGGATGTGGATGGTTTGGAGAGGGTGCAGAGGAGGTTCACCAGAATGTGGCCTGGTATGGAGGCCACTAGCTATGAAGAGAGGTTGGGCAGATGAGGATTATCTTCATTAGAAAGATGATGGTTGAGGGGGCACCTGATTGAGGTCTACAAAATCATACGAGATATAGACAGGGTGGATAGCAAGAAGCTTCTTCCCCCCTCCCCCCAAGAGTGTGGGGGCCTTGATTACTAGGGATCACGAGTTCAAGGTGAGAGGTGAAAAGTTTAAGGGAGATATGCGTGAAAAGTTCTTTACGCAGAGGGTGGTGGGTGCCTGGAATGCATTGACAGTGGAGATGGTAGATGTGGAAGACATGGGCGCGATAATATCATTTAAGATGTAGCTAGACAGATACATGATTGGGCAGGGAGCAAAGAGATACTGATCCTTAGAAAATAGACGACAGGTTTAGATAGAGGATCTGGATCGGCGTAGGCTTGGAGCACCAAAGGTCCTGTTCCTGTGCTGTAATTTTCTTTGTTCTTAGTTCTTATCCACACTATATGTAAATTTAGGCATGAGACTCAATTGCAGAAAATGGCATAGCTGGGTCACTGCTTCTGTGAAGTAAAGGTATGCCTCTCAAAGTATGTGGTATGAACGGCATGGTCAACAAAATTGGGTCCAGTAGACAAACCAGTCAAAATGTTATTAAACTGTGTAAAAAATTTGCCTCATGGTCTATCAACTCATTAGTGATGAACTCATCAACTGGGCAGTGAATTGATGATTTTAAGAAAGACAGCACACTAGCAAAGTATGTAATATCAGAGAAATAAGCATAAATGCCAAAGACATGGTTAGTGGAGCAGACACACATTCATTTTATATGACCACAGTCTGTGGTGAGGCAAAGTCTCCGAACTATGAAATTCAATGACATTGTTTTGCTAATTAAATGCAAACTGAGCATGCATCTTTCTCTGCCTCCATTGCCTCAAAAATCAAAACCTGAAAAGTTTGATGTTACAAAATCGGAATTTTCTTTTCATCAAATAAAAGACTACCACCTGCTTCAGGAGGGTGCTTGTAAAATTGGTCCATTATGCTTAGGATCAGAATTTGTATTATCACCTTGCCAGAGAAAAGGTGAACACATTAATGGTCACGTGATACACATGGTCAGTTGCATTAGTTGTATGATCAGAAACAAAACTGACTCTAAAGTGAGATACATGAAAATAGAACTAAACCAATGCAATACAATAACAAATACTGTTCTTTAATGCTTTCTGATAAGTAAGTAGAATGTCACTCTGCTTACTATTTACATGCAGGACATTAATTGAGTGGACTGTGGGTCAACATTTGTAAGCAAATGAAATAAAACCAGGAACATCCAAATACGCTAATAGAAACATTGTCAGATTTTTAATATCAGAGAACTGAACTGAAATACAAGATAGGAATTTAATATCATCAAGTCAAAAGCAAACGGCAAAAGAAAGAGGGTGAAAACATCACAAAATTCTCTACATAATTACCTCGATTGTACTCAGCACTCTTGCTGTATCTTCACATCCACAGTACCAGCTCAGCATTCTTGATCCTGTTGGATCTTCCCAGGTATAGTAGGTTGCCTTACCTGGCTCTAGTTGATGTCCCTTTCCAGTTGAACTGCTGGTAACACACGATAAGACAATACTTCAGTTTTAATACAAATTCTAAGTTGCACTTCAGTGTTTTCAGTACTTGAAGATGAAACTTCAGTACAGATAAAACTACAGACCAAAAATATTAATTGATCTTTTGAAACACTGCCATTAAGTGACAGCAAACATTTTAAAAATAAATGTATAAAAAGAAGAAATCTGCACTTTTATTCCAATTTGGTAAAACAAGAACAAATGGAATAACTAATGCGGCTAACAAATTGCTTGCCACTTATAGGGGACCACTCATTTAACATCTGATAAGACATTTTACAGGAGTCATTTTCCCTCACAGAGTTATGGGCCTCAGTTTTAAGGTAGACTCCTTGATGCACAGAAGAGATTGGGACAGAAGAGGATTGGGGGTGAAAATATATGAATTGGACAACTTCACCCTGAGAAACTTTGAAGTACACAATTGAAAATATTAGCAATGTTTCTGCAAATTGCGGAGGCGTAAATAACATCCCAAGGTGATGTGAAATGTTAAAGAAATTCAAGCTGTGAGATTCTTGCTCAGCTGGAGAGGCTGACTCTCTCAAATACACAATATGTATTGTATTTTTCAGTACTTCTGTGGTTCAGGAGTGCTCCCCAAGGTTTAACGAAACCTTCAACCTCACCGATTCCCAGCTGAAATTTCCTCCTCCTTTCTCCACCTCATGCCACATCCCCTGAAATGCTGACTAAAGATTTCAAACTTCCTCCCACTTACGTTATGTCTGGATCAAATTGCTCTTAGGAGGGATGTGGGTTATATCACAAAATATACCCCTCTAAACCCTTGATCTTCCTGATCTTTGTATATAAAAATCTAATGATGTTGAAAGCTCCTCCATCATTTCACACAGAGCATCATCGTAAATTTTAAGGGTAAGTTCAGCTGAACAGCCAAATGTAAAGGACCAGTGATAATTAATTGTTTAGATCTCACTTGACTTCTTGGTTAATATATGATTAGTAATGAAGAATCTGAATGACCTGAAGTAGAGCTTCGAAATTGAAAAAAACTAACAAGACAAGAGGGTATCTAGGAAAAAGTGAGGACTGCAGATGCTGGAGTGGGCACAGGTTTTACACCTCTTTCAGCAGCAATGAAAGGTGCCAGGAGTGGAAGGTGGGTGGGTGGGGGGTGTGGACCTAACAAGGGAGTCACAGAGGGAATGGTCTCCGTGGAAAGCTGATAGGAGTGAGGAGGGAAATATATCTCTGTTGGTGGGGTTGGATTTTAGGTGGTGGAAATGGCAAAGGATAATGCGCTGTATCCAGAGATTAGTGGGGTGAAGGTGAGGAGCAGGGGTGTTCTATCCGTGTTGCAGTTGGAGGGGTGGGGTTCAAGACCAGAGTTGGGGGAAGTGGAGGAGATGCACTAGAGGGCATTGTTGATCATGTGGGAATGGAAATTGCAATCCTTGAGGTAGGAGGCTATCTCAGATGACCTGGAGTGGAATTATTTCTCCTGGGAGCAGATACAGCAGAGGCGGAGGAATTAGGAGTAAGAAATAGCGTATTTACAGGATGGAAGCTGGAAGGAGGTGCAGTCCAGGTAGCTGTGGGAGTCGGTGTGTTTGAAGTGGATGCCAATATTGATCTGGTCACCAGGGATGGAGACGGAGAGGTCCAAGAAGGGGAAGGAGGTCTCCAAGATGGTCCAGGTGAACTTGACGTCAGGTTGGAAGATGTTCGCGAAGTTGATGATCTGTTCAACCTCCTTGTGCGAGCACAAGGTGATGCTAATACAGCAGAGGAAAAAGGTGGGGGATAATGCCAGTGTACATGCGAAAGATGAAGAGGGAGGTATAGCTGGGGCCCATGCGGATGCCCATGGCTACCCCTCTTGTCTGAAGGAATTAGGAGGATTTGAAGAAGAAGAGGCTACCTAGCCAAACTGAAATGAAACCAAACAGACAGGAGAATTGATAAAAGAATAACGGGCTTTCTTTTAGGTGTTTCATGTTCAGCTAGGCTAATTCCAACAAGAAAGAAGGCAGGGAGCCAAAGCCAAAGCTCACTAGTAAGAGGAAGACACAATAAAAAACAAAAATAAAGATAGTATCTGACACACATCCAGTGAATTCTTCAAATGAAAATCAGGCCAAATACAATGGGTTGAGTAGGGATGTGAAAAGGAAAACAAGACGAGCTTAAAACAAACAGAATGGCAGTCAACATAAAAAAAACCCAAAAATTGTTTAACAGCATGTCATCAAGAAGTGGATAGAAACAGATGACTCTACTAGGAATGAAGGCAGCGCTTTATGCTGACCATTGCAAAGCAAAGTTGAAATACTTAATGTGTGTTTTTTACTGGTGTTCACTGACAAAACGAATGCAATCAAAACATTGCTAAAAGTAATGGATGAGAAGGCAATTGATAGACAGGACACACGGGAAAGGCTGGTTATGCTTAGAATGGATTAGCCATCTGCCCCAGATAGTTTACATCACTAGTTGATAAGGCAAGTGTGCTGGAGATAGCAAACAGTCTGCCATAAGTTTTCAAACTTCCTTACATGGGGTAGAAATGCTAGATAATGGCAAAGTGACAAATGTGACATCCTATTTAAGAAAGAATTTGAGGGCATATAAGGGATATACAGGTTGGCTATTTAATGTTAGTGATGGTCAAGGCTTTAAGAAAATAATGTTAAAATTTATGGTTAGGTTTCAGTTAATTAAGGAGGGGCAATATTGATCTTTAAAAATCAGAGGGTGTTTGACTGATCTAATTTTGAAGAGAAAGTGAGGACTGCAGCTGCTGGAGATCAAAGTCAAGAGTGACTTGCTGTGCTTTTCCCACACCACACTCTAAACTGATCTAATTTTGAGCATTTTAAAGAATTAACTGGAGGTTGTTGAAGGGAATGCAATGGATGCTATTTATTTGTATTTTAGGAAGTGTTTTTAAAAGTATCACATAATTAATGGGCTAATAAATTTAGGCTCATAGAATAAGAGGTCAGTGTCAGCATGGATAAAAATTAGCCTGAGGATAAAAAGCAGTGAGTTGTGTTAATGTTGTTTTTCTTACTGAAGGATGATTGACAGTAGTATTCCCCAGATGTCAATGACAGGATTACTACATTGTTAATATACATATATAGCATGAGATTGGAACATATTAGCATAAACTTTCAAAATTTCACAGCAAGAACAAACTTGGAAATGCAAACATTAAGGATGACATCATTTGATGGCAGCAGGATAGAGACTAGCAGAACGGACAGCTCAATGGCAGTTGGAATTTAATACAGTGATGTTTGAGACGACACATTTTGGTGGTCGGGACAATATGTACTTCATGGCACAATTCTAAACAACTGCAGGAACAGAGGTTACTGGTATTCATGTGATGGATTATTTAAGGTTGGCAGGACATTTTGAGAGTGTAGGGAACCACATGTATGGGATCTTGGGATGCCTAAATAAAAGGATTTAGTACAAAAAGTGTTTGAGGCTATTGTGAACCTCAAAGTTCAATAAAGGCTACCACAAAAATCTACATCTAGATCTGACACTTATACTTTGGAATGGATGTGAGGGCCCTTACAGCACTCAGATTAAATTTATGAGTGCACTTCCAGGAATTTAAAGTAGATAAATAAAATATCTACAGCCCGGTGTTTTGAAAGAAGTGGCTGTAAAAACATGATGGTCACCTTTCAAAATTCTGTAGACTTTGGAATGGTTCCACCAGATTGGAAGGTGGCAAATTTCTTATGGTCTGACGTAGAATTTTAGCTGCTAGGTTAGGTTAGAGAAACTGGAGCAGAAGTGATTTAGGGAAGATTTGGCAGAGTGTTATGGACCAGGCCAGATCCCCTCAAAATATTTTAAGATAGCCTACACCCTAACTTTTTCTTATTTTAAAAGGCAGGTGTAAAGTGGTTGTTCCAATTGGGATGCAGCTGGTCAAACCACTTGGTTTTAAGCAAAACAATTTATTTAAACACTACAGCTGAAACACAAAAGGAAGCAGCATTTAGAATAACTTAACTATGGGAAACCTTAACCAACCCAATACAGTCACTACTTCTAAATACCTGTTCCAATACAGTAATACCCCACAAACATACCTCTTGGAAAAAAAGGTAAATTCAAACACAGATTCTTACTGGCAGGAGGGTACACCATCCAAAGAGATTTCAGAAGGTCAGAGGAGTTCTTTATTGAAACTTGCGACTTCCCTGGACTCTCTCATGTTGTGACTTAACAAGGTTAGATATCATGGGATACAGGGAGAACTAGCCATTTGGATACAGAACTGGCTCAAAGGTAGAAGACAGAGGGTGGTGGTGGAAGGTTGTTTTTCAGACTGGAGACCTGTGACCAGTGGAGTGCCACAAGAATCGGTGCTGGATCCTCTACTTTTTGTCATTTACATAAATGATTTGGATGCAAGCATAAGAGGTATAGTTAGTAAGTTTGCAGATGACACCAAAATTGGAGGTGTAGTGGACAGCGAAGAGGGTTACCTCAGAATACAACAAGATCTTGACCAGATGAGCCAATGGGCTGAGAAGTGACAGATGGAGTTTAATTCAGATAAATGTGAAGTGCTGTATTTTGGGAAAGCAAATCTTAGCAGGACCTATACACTTAATGGTAAGGTCCGAGGGAAGTGTTGCTGAACAAAGAGACCTTGGAGTGCAGGTTCATAGCTCCTTGAAAGTGGAGACGTAGGTAGATAGGATAGTGAAGGCGGCGTTTGGTATGCTTTCTTTTATTGGTCAGAGTATTGAGCACAGGAGTTGGGAGGTCATTGATTAGGCCCCAGGAAATTGTTTAGGCCACTGTTGGAATATTGCGTGCAATTCTGGTCTCCTTCCTATCGGAAAGATGTGATACTTGAAAGGGTTCAGAAAAGATTTACAAGGATGTTGCCAGGGTTGGAGGATTTGAGCTATAGGGAGAGGCTGTACAGGCTGGGGTTTTTTTCCCTGGAGGTCAGAGGCTGAGGGGTGACCTTACAGAGAGGTTTACAAAATTATGAGGGAGATGGATGGGATAAATTGACAAAGTCTTTTCCCTGGGGTCGGGGAGACCAGAACTAGAGGGTATTAGGTTTAGGGTGAGAGGGGAAAGATACAAAAGAGATCTAAGGGGTAACATTTTCACGCAGAGGGTGGTACGTGTATGGAATGAGCTGCCAAAGGAATTGGTGGAGGTTGGTACAATTGCAACATTTGGACGGGCACATGAATAGAAAGGGTTTGGAGGGATAATGGGCCGGGTGCTAGCAGGTGGGACTAGATTGGGTTGGGATATCTGGTCGGCACGGCCAGGATGAACCAAAGGGTCTGTTTCCATGTTGTACATCTCTATGACTCCATGACTGCTCCAATTAAAACAAACTAGGAAAAGCCTGAACTGGGAAAACTGGCCACCCTCCTTGCATTGATAAATAGACCCTTCGACACCTCTGCCTTTACGACCTTTCTTCAAAAAAAAACAAAGGACAAAATAACTTTATTAAAGTGAAAGCATCACAAGAGATATACACAAATATGCAGATAAGGTTGACAAAGAAAAGCCCTTCCCAAAGCTAATTACTTGGGGTTACAAATTTAAAGTGGTGCACAAAAATACAGGAGGATATGTGGAAGAACTCTTTTACGCAGTGAATGGTAATGATTTTGCACTTGATGCAATAGTGAGATGGACCACTGTGCTTTCAAAAGGAAAATAGATAGGGACTGGGTTGGAAATAAACCTACAGGGCAAAGGGGAGGGGGAAATGAGCTGAGTGCCAGGGGCTTAGCTTAATTACTCACTTTTCTATACTGCCATAATGACAGTATAACTTTAAAGTGACTGCGTTTTAAAAACACTTAAGATTCAAGTATCAACAATGGATTAGCATTTTGATAAATGTGTGTATTCTGACATAGCTGTTGGGCCCTTGACAGATGACATTTTTAATAATTGTCAAAAGGTGCAAATAATGTTTAATAATCTTGAAATAAATTGTAGAATGCAATACATAGCAAAACCTTAGAATACAGATCTATCTGCAAAGACAGTTACCATCAGTAAATTACAATTTATGGAATACATGCTTATCTGATTTTTGAAAGACAAATTCTATGAATTGATGTGGACAGCCTATTGCTAAAATGTATTCCAGAGAGTTTTTTTTTGTTAATTAAAGTACATGTTCACTGTTGTCTTAACTGGGAACTGAAATTAAGCCCAGCTCACTACTATGCTTATAGAATTCCTAAATAGAATGATCAACAAAGTTTAATAGAAGCAGTTCAAACAAATTCTTGTTATACATGTAAAGGTACCTCTGATGATACTCAATCCTGCTTGCATTTGTGTGGTTAATAATGAGGAATGGAGCAGCCCCTTCATGATAGTCCTTAAAAGTCACCACTATCGAATGTTCTGCCAAGTGTACTTCTGCTATGATACCTCCAAACTGTAACATAAGAAGGAAGTTTCAATCAGGTTGAGAATCATATTATAGCTCATTTTAAATTCATTGAAATTCACAATATACAATTTAAAAACACATTTCTGCTGTCTGGACATGCTAAGTTTTGAAATGGAGTATCAAGTCCTTTAGATCAAAGGGTCAACACTTGATCACAAATGAGAATGTTCTTAATATTTTCACTGCAGCAGAAGCAATAAGGTCACAGTTGGAAACTATTAGGAAGTAGTAATGGCTTAGACATAGTCCATCTAGCATCTACTTTTCAAATGCTGCACAAACCCTCAGTGCTCCAATGTGGTGTGCAGGACAGAAATACAATTTCCATCTTAAAATGCAGCATTCACTATAAGATTTAGAGCAGGCAAATGATTTCCTTTAATTTCACCTGAAGCAGTTCGTGAGCACTTTGCGTGAGCAATTCATACCTAACTGAGGTTTCACCAATTTGTCCAAAGTTCATCAGAAGCTGAACTCAAGAAAACCAATTACAGAGGTTACAAAAGCAAAACAGAAATTGCTGGAAAAATTCAACAGATCTGGCAGCACCTGTGGACAGAAATCGGAGTTAATGTTTTGGACCCAGTAACACTTTTTCAAAACTTCTTCAGTTCTGATTTCTAGCATTTGCAGTTCTTTTCTTTCTTTTCCTCCAATTTACGAGATTGTTCATCAATAAAATGAGCAACTCAACTCCTGGCCCTAAAATTGATCTCTTCCTAATCTCCAGCCTCATCTCTCGATCCTAAATTGCCCAATACTAACTGGCTCTACTGATGCCAGATCAACTCCTTTTGGCAGTGCCTCTATCTTCAGATACCAACCCCTGATCTGGAATTTCTCTGTCAACATCCAAACTTGTGCATGTTCATCTTTCGATTCCTGATTCAGGGCATCTCTCTTGATTCCAATATGTAGAGCTATTATGGGATGGCCATTGCAGCCAAATTTGGAATTTCCTCATCTATTGGGTCCTTCAAATTTTGGATACGAATGAGACCTGAGAATTAGTATTTGAAGGGAATCACACCTCAAAATTCAGATATTAAAAAAAACAGAAACTCAACTGGTCTGACAGCATCTGTGGTGAAAAGAAAAGAGCTAATGTTTCAAGTCCAGTAAGATTTCTTTGAACCATCTGGAATAGGGGTTCAGTTTTGAGGACTGCTTGGCAGGAAGGGTTCACTGACATTGGAAAGGGTGCAACTTAGATTTACCAAAATGATACTGGAATATAATATTGAGGGTAGTTTCTATAATTTCAGCTTGGATATCTTTGAGTTTAAAAGCTGAGGGGCGATCGAATTTCAAAATGATAAATAAAAAATCTGGAAATATTCAACAGAAAGGTAAATTTCTAGAGAGAGAAACAGTTAACATCCACAATCAATGACTTTTCATCACTAGTTAGAAATGTAATAAGCTTTGCACAAGGAATGAATTGGAACAGGAAAAATTATGATCTGTGACAAGGTGGTAGCCCAAAATAACTGAATTATAGAAGAGTAATTCTTACAGTACCCAAGGGAATGGAGCAGTACAAGAAAAGAAGTACTTTAAAAGTACATGATGTGCTTTAATTAGGTGTATTTCTGACAGCAAGCAAAAATAAAAGATAAATGAAACAAGCAAAGAAAATAATTGTGAATCAGAGGGCACATTTAAATTGTTTTGCAAAAGTAGCAAATGCGAGATGAGAAGAAAAAGACTCACATTGCAAGTGGTCGGAGTTTGGAATTCATTGCTTGGAACTGTGATGCAGACAGGGTCAATTGAGGCATTTAAAAAAGGCTTCGACGAATACAGAAGCATGAACAATGTGCAGGGTTATAGGGACAAGACGTGGGTTTGGTACTGTGCTCAGAGAGCTAGTGCAAACATGAGAAGGTTAAATGGCCTTCTGCTCCACAAAATTCAATGATTCTGTGAAAAGGAAACATAATGGGTCAGAAATGGTCTAAAATTGCTAAAATCAATTTTGAGTTTGAAAGACTGTAGAGTCCCTAATTGAAAAATAAGATTTGTATTTCATGTTGACATTGAACTTCACTGAAACAATGTAGTAGGCCAAGGGCAGAAACATCAATGTGAGATCAAATATCAAACCAACAAGGTCTTGGGATTTTTGAACGGAGTGAAGGTTCTGCAAAGCAGTCACAATCTACATTTGATCTTTCCAACTGTAGAGGAAACCACATTGTAAACACTGAATATATTGTATTAAATTGCAAAATTATTGGTTTGAAAAGTTGCATAATCAAAACAAATGTAATCGAGAAGGAAGAATTGAGACAATGTAATGACGTCCTTATAGGATATAGGGTGAGAAAATATTACCAAGTAACTGTGGGTGGCAGTAGGTTGGTAAAAAGTGCATTGTCTCTATCACATCATTTTCATAGGAGCCAATTTCACCTTGGTACTTTTGTATAATCATGGTTTTTATATCATAACATTTCTAAAACATTCATACCTTATTGTCCAGACGCAGTAAAAGACAATTTTCTTGTTTGTTGAAGTAAAACTTTTGGGGCCCAGCACTGCATCCTTCAATTCGAACTGCTAATCTCTCAGAATCTCTGGCAGGCCAGAATGGGCTGCACTGGTTAAAATAGATCAAACTATTCCGTAAATAAATTTTTAAAAATTATGACATGTTTAATGGTAAAATATAAAGTTAAATTATGTATTTTATTTAGACTGATAACATCAATAAGACTTTGTTCTATTGGATAATTTGACTCATTGTGCAGGCTACTCAATGGTAAAGAAATAAAACTGCGTGAACAATTCAAGCTGCTCAAATCCTATTTATAGACAAAGTGAAAACTGGAAAGTAAGCATACGTAAAGAAGTTACAAGATTTCTGCCTAACATAAAAATGACAGGACTGAGTGAACAGATGTGTGAAAGTTAATCTAACAAATAATTTCAGAGCAACCTCTTACTTCACAAGGCTATTGAAATAGCCAAGGGTAGGTAAGAACATTTACTGCAAAGTTCAGTTTTGAGCACATCAAAAGAAAGGTACAAATGAGGAAACTCATTTATTCCAACTTAGTTGAGCCATGCAACAGAATCCACCATGATTACAATCTGCACTTCTTTTTAAAAGGACTAAAGTTGTTTAAGGCCTATTGTAAATTATAGAAACCTGCAATATTAGGGTTCAGACATGATGGTGTAGTGGTAATGTCAATGGACTAGTAATCCGGAGGCCTAGGCCAATGTCCTGGAAATATAGGTTCAAATCCCACCGTGTTCATAGAAACATCAAATCCCTATGGTGTAGAAACAGGCCAATCAGCCATCGAGTCCACAATGACCCTCTGAAGAGAACCCACCCAAACCTCCCCCCTCCAATCTATGTAACCCTGCCTTTTCCATGGCTAATCCACTTAGCCTGCACATTCCTGGAAACTATGGGCAATTTAGCATGGCCAATCCAACTAACCTGCACATCTTTGGACTGTGGAAGGAGCACCTAGAGAAAACCCATGCAGCCATGAGAAGAACATGCAAACTCCACACAGTCACCTGATGGTGGTATAGAGCTTGGGTTGTTGTCTCTGTGATACAATGTTAACCACTGAGCCACTGTACCATTCCAAAAGGTGGCAGCTTCTGATGACTGGGAATTAAAGCCAGGTCTACTGCTTTGAAGGCAGCTATGCTCACCGCTATACCACCATTGCTAATATTAGTGCTACATATCACTCATGTTTGCTGGTAGAATTGAAATTCAATTAATAGAATCTGGAATATAAAGCCAGTTTCATTAATGATGACCATGACAACTATCACTGACTTTTGTAAAATACTTCTGGTTGAATAATGTGATTTAAGAGAGGTACTCTACCATCCTTGGCCTCACTTCACTTGATCTGGAAACGTGTGACAGCAATGTAGTTGACTCTTAACTCCCCTCTGAGGGCAATTAAGGATGGGCTGGACCTTACCAGCAGCACCCTCATCCCATGAAAGAAAAATAAAAGAAAAACAGGCATTGATTGTCTCCCGAGACATCTAGATTACTCATCTTCTCAGTTCCTACATCTTGCAATATTCAGCTTTTCAAATGAACTATACATTTCTTTTAAATATTCACCACATTGATTAAAAGGATGCTCAATTACCTGGTTTGAATCAATGCCCAACCACTTTGATTCACATTCTTCAGTAACTTCAATCTTGTGCTTCGTTCGATTGATTAGCATGTGAAATGGTGTAAAGGTAACAATTCTTGTTAGATTAAAGCTGCTGTTGTCTATTTTCACACCAACCTAGAAAAAAAATCATTTAAATAAACTTTAATTTGTTTATGATTATATAGGGAAAATGTTCAACTTAACTAGTTAAATTAATGACTGACAAGTTTGCATCCTTGTATGAATTTCAATTGTGCTTCAGGTTTTCATCTGTGAAGGCTTGCATAATTCTCTTTGGTAAGCAATAAAAGTTATAAACCATCAAAATCCTTTTATATTATTTCAAACTGACAAAAGGCTCTGCTGCAGTTACAAATTATCAAATTATTGGGCACAATGTCGCGCATCCTCAGGCTTGTACAGACAATGGATTCCTACGCTGCCAGCACTTGTTGTACACCTCTCCATTGTATAGATGACATGCAACTCCTTACATAGCTACACTGCTTCTACATACAAATGTAGAAGCATTTATTAGTGTTGTTCTTTTGTAATCATGGAATGAATTTCATATTAGCAAACATCATGCTCATTTCCTGTAGAAGGTGAGTTCCTTTTCCTGCCAGACTTCGATGTCAGCAGATGCTCCAGATTATTTTTAGCAGTAAATGAGTGCGGTATTTTCAAAAACAAATCAAGAATAAAGAAGAGACAGATAATGGAAAAAGTTAGCTGTGAATTGGTTAACATAATGTCTCCACAAAAAAAAAGTGTCTTATCCAAATAATTTTCCCAAATTGCATGCGTTTGCATTTATTTTGTGATGTAAGGTGTATGAGTTATAGATATCATCAACGACTATTGTAGAATTTAGATTTTGAACTAATGGCATGTGGGCTTTTGTTCAGTATGCATTAAGAGGTAAAGATTAACTTATTAGTCTTTCTACAGCTATTATATTTAATCATATGCTTCAAACAGTTGATTAGAGGCCCAATTTATGTCACCCCACTCCCTCATTTGGAATATAGATTTTTCTCTCAGAGCTCTGACATGGAACCTACAGATCAGAAGGCCTTCTTCTGTACTGTAACTATTGTATGATTCAATTCATTACTTTAATCTATTAAAACCATATGTAGGCAAAATATAAATTGTAGTATTGCTTTAAAGACACTTACCTGATACTCCTTTTTTGGTCCTTTGCATTTAATAGAGCCATAACTACCCACTGTGTCCAGAGAAAATGAATCTGATAATTGGCTGTCAGTTATCCTAAGCTGAACCTATATTTTTAAAATAAATTTTTATAAGACACAATTTTATAGTAATCAAGTCATTGTACCTCAATCTTTTATGCTGAAATTATTTATGCTCAGTTCTACCACATTTTTCTGCATTACAACAGTAATTTTACTCAAAAGGAATGTCATATTATACTTCATAAATGCAACTCGTCCATAAGGGAGAAAAAAAAGCTTGGGAGCTAGTTAATTTTGTGTTTCATAAAATAATGCAACTTTGCTATTTTTGTACCAGTTGACCAACACAAATTTAATCAAAATAGGAGTGGAGAAAATGTGTATGAAGCTATGCAAATATGGATATACAAAGCACACTGCAAAGTTTTGATTTTTAAATGAGAAAGATCAAGACAGCAAGATTTTGTTTCTAGGTTGGTACAACGATAGTGTTCCCAGGCCACAGTCTAAGGCCATCTTCAGCTCACAGTCCACAGCTTTACAAGAATGAAATAAAAATAATGAAACGTCAACAAAGATTCTAACAAGTGTACTATCAAATCCCAGTTTCACTTCTAGCAGTGACAGGAAAGTAAAGCTTAATGCTTAATTGAAGAGAAATAAATATGTCATACATAAAAATGTCCTAGATTCCTTTCCCAGTTGTTATATTTCTGTCCAGGTTTGCTGCTTGATGGCTGATTGATAAGAGGAAATACACGCATGACTGCTTCTCTTGGATTAGAGTTATTATTAACTCAATAAAAGTATAATACCCCTGTACAATGAAATATTATATAATTGAAATAATTTTAGATTAAAAGAAAGCCTTACTTGTGCCCAAATCCATGCACTCTCCTAGGTTAAAATTTCTCCCTTTGAATAATGTTGTAATATTATGTTAATACTTGAGGAAAATAAATGAGCAATAAATTGTAAAACAACAAAAAAAGATAAACAACTTACTTTATTCTTTTCAAAAAAGCATTTAGATCCAAAAGAGAAAAGGAGAGGCTTTTTGTAGTCCAAAGGATGTTTACGATGAACATCATCAGCTTTGTACTGAAGCAGTCGTCCAGTTTTATTTATCATCCAATAGGGACTATACAATGATAGCATCACATGTCCAACATTGTATGTTGCAAGGATTGCAATATCTATTTCAGTTTCTTCACCATCAATATATGATTTAAATTTAATTAATTCAATATCTGTCTGATTGCTTTTGATCAAGTATTCTCCTGCCCAATTATGTTCTAAATAGTCAATAATAGTCAGTGTCAGTTTGGATTGGTCTAGTACAGCATCATGAAGTTGGGCAGAATGTCCTTCATCTAGAATCAACCTCCGACTCTTATTTTCCTGCAACAAGAATTATTTTCGAACATAAAATTATGATTATTGTATTTAATTTTCAAGATGTTCTTCATTTATGCATTTATACATGTTCTAAAAAACAATGAAAGAAATTACCTTGTAGCCTTATTATTGCAAGGAGGAATTCCCAAACTTCTGGAATGATGCTAGAGCCCTATTGTTACACTAGAAATTTGTTTGATAGTTCTACTCAATAAATAAATAAAATTGCTAAACGTGAACACAATTAAACATTTGAAAAAGAGAAGTTCTTGGACTAATGGAAACTTTTTTCATCAGAAGAGATCAGTTTTTACTGCTAAAATTAAATGTAAGTGTTTTGCAGAAATGATGATACAAGACAGATTAAGTGAGACTATCATCTTGCTTTTCTATGTTTTTATAGTCTTATATGTATTTTTCCTGTCTTTTTTTCCATTCCACTCATTTTTAAAAGAAGCAATCTTGCTGTACAACTGTGAATTGAAGCAGGAAGTTTTACCAGACACAACAAAAATAGTTCCACTCATTAACTTAAAAAACAAAGAAAAATTATTATTGTAAATATGGTGAATAACAAAACACATTGTATAAATGGTGTGCCATGACATGAGAAAAATAAATTGACATTTATGCAATTCATAAGCCAGAATGACTAGCAGGTTTTAGAATTCTTAATACATGAGCTGTTGATTTTCTTTCAATATTCTGAAGTAAACCATTTCTAAAATAAATCAAAGGAATAATCCATTGAGAATAAGCAACATTTTAAATCTTAAGTTACTGGATGTCATTCATGCTAAAACCACTTTTAAGTTACAGAATTACAGAACAAATGTTAAGCAAGTACGGTTACTGATCTTTAGTGTAGGCACTTAATTCTTGAAATATATTTTAATATTCTAAAAATGAAACATGTGATTAAGATGGAAGAATATTGATGCTTTTTTTTTCTCCATACTTGTGAAGCATCTCCCAATCCTATATAGTGATGGGTGTCCTGTCCAGCCTTACATTAAACATATGGGCTGCTAACCACTAACATTTACATACCCTTGCCCTCTCTCTCTCACCTCCCCAACCCTTGCAAACAGCCACATCTTTGCTATCACTGTCTTTCTGCCAATTGTTGCCTTGTCTCGCACTCTTTCAATCTTTACACTCTCTTCTGATCCCTTATGCATTTCCCCTTTAAGGAAGTTTGCAACATTAAGATTACTTTTCACATGTAAATTATTCTCAAGTTTTAAATGTACTATTTAAAGTTCAAGTCAGCTCATCTGCTGTTTTGTGTGAATCTCAAATCAGCCAGTGCAAATCTGTGTCTCGTGCCGAGGCTCTTCAAAGGTAGGCATCTCAACAATGAAATTAACAATTGATTGAGAAAAGACACAGCTGCTGGCATTACTATTGGGATCCAAACATAGCTTTGACTTTTTTTCAGGAGAGGATTACATGGGTTGCATGGTTGTAAAATTACTTAATGATAAATGGGGAGACAAGAACTGAGCATCTATAAAGGCCAGCAAGGATGGCCACTCAACCTTGCTTTTCTCAAATGTGTCAAGCTTTCCGACATCATTTATATGGAAGAATTGTATAAACAAACATAGCAAAGTAGGGTCTTTTTGTCTGGTACAGTTGCCAACACTGAACAACATATCACTTTGAGTCATAGTGCTATAGAAAGCAAAGAAACTTTAGTGTGATAAATGGTGATCAATAGATACACAAAAAAGTTTAAGGTGTCAGTTACTTCAGTTAATTTATTTGCAATGCAGTGATGCCAATGGCATGGGTTAAATTCCAACACCAGATGAGATACCATGAAGATTCAATCTTCTTGACCTCACACCTCACCTGAAGTGTGCTGACCCTCAGGTCAAATTCACCATCAATTGTCTTTCTCTCGTGAGAGGGCAGCCTTATGGTCCTCAGGGGCTATAGTGACAATGACTACTGAAGAATTTTAACTAAAAAATTGCCTAAAATAATAATTCAACATTGAGAAAAGTATTCTAGTTGTTTGTTTTCAGTGACAGCAATTCTTTTTACTTGATTAAATAAAACTGAAAAGTTCCTTAAAAAAGTGTTTACTTAATATTGTAGCCCTATTCTGAATCGGAGTGCGATGGGAACACAAAATGTTTTTTGTTGAGAGCATTACCTAACCATATGATTAGTGAGGAATACTTAAAGCAAGCCAAAAAACACAGCAACTTATTGTTAGAAAACAGGAGAGTTTGAATGTTAAAACTCTTAGCATCAATGGTGTTTCTGGGTCCTGCTTCTGATGTTAGTACTTCTTTCTCCATGTGTAATAATATCCTAAGAAAAACAAATTTAACATTTATCACAGTCTACATGCAAAACACACAGGCAAACATACCTCCATTAAGGAAACACTGACTGCATAAGGCAAAAGGTTTTGAAGTACAGCACTCGGCCACAAATGGAGAACATATGCATTGTTAATTTCATCAGGATTGTCAGATGCCAGCATGTCATGCATTGCAACTATATTGATCATAAGGGTATGCTGGTCACCACCTCTAGAAAACTGGCACTTGCGATGAAATAGTATTTCAGTACTTGTGCTAACATGACCAAATGTGATAGCTTCACAGGGAGTATATATTTTCTCGTCTTCCACTATCAGCTGCAAACGAAGATCTGATCTGCAAGAACATGCACAAAACAAACTAGATTAAAATGAAATACTTAATTTTTCATTTGGTATAAAAAAATTGCAAACTAAAATTTTGCAGCAAGTGAAAACAGATAAAGAATGAATAATGTCACAAGGAAGTTTTTTCTGTTGCCTCAAAACTAACAAGAATAAGAATTTCGGTTTCATAGTACTTTTAAAGGAAATGATCCCAAGGCACTTCATAGAAAGACAGAAAGAAAAATGATATCAAGGCATAGAAAAGTTAAGAGATCAAACCAAAGGCTTAATCAAGGAAGTAGATTAAAGCTATGCCTTAAATTGGTGAGGGATATGAAGATGTAAATGAGCTGGATGAAGAGCAGCTAAGGAGACGAAATCCATAGCATCAAATAGTGCTGCAAAGGGACATGGTGATGCATAAAAATTCAGTCATGGTGAAAACAAAATTTTGGTTTGGGGTGGGAGGGCATAGCAGTGAATATTGTTACTTTGAACTGATGGAGGAATCGGAGCACTCATGGCATGCATTTAAATACAAAGAGCCAATGCAATCCAGTCAGGAAAAAAGGGCGCTAGTCAAGTAGAAATGTTGTTGGAATGAATACAGGTAGTAGAATTTTGGATAAGGAAGGTTTATGGAGGGTGGAGAATGGCAAGCCAGAAAAATATTACAATAACTAAATTGGATAAGGTCAGAAGTCATGTGACAGCAGGTTATATTCCAACAGGTTTATTTCAAATCAGAAGCTTTTGGGGCATTACCCCTTTGTCAGGTGAAGTGAAGAAAAGCATACAGGCACAGAATTTATAGGCAGAGAGATCAATGGGAGAACGTGAGGACTGCAGATGCTGGAGAGTCAGAATCGAAAAGTGTGACGCTAGAAAAGCACTGCTGGTCAGGCAGCATCCGAGGAGCAGGAAAGTCGACATTTTGTGCATTAGCCCTTCATCAGGAATGTGATCAATGGGCAGAGAGGTCAAATGATCATACAAATGGTATGAGTAGATGTTAAATAATAAGTCTCTGTACGTAATCCAAAGTGTCAGACAGTGTGAGTAAAGTGTCAACAGCTGACTAGTAAGTGAACGGGATGACATTTAATCCAATTAATTGAAGCAGAAAAATAATTACAAAAATAAAACAAAAATAAGGTGGTGCTGGAAATGAACCAAATGACTGGAATAACAAGATAGGTGTAAGAGTTGCATGCTAAGGGCCTAGTCAAGGGAAAAACAAATCCAAAACCATCCAAACTAATTAAGGTTGAGAAATCATACAGGTTATCGCCAGACAGGAATGTTCCCTCCCAAATCAGGGAAGGCTTCAGTAGTCAAGGACATTCAGCCTCTTATCGTCGGATAAGCATCCTCCAAGGTGGTATTTGAGATACACAACAATGCAGAATCGCTGAGCAGAAACTGATAGCCAGGTTCTGTATCCATTAAGATGACCTCAACTGTGATCTTGAGTTCATGTCACGCTACATGTAACCACATCATACTGTTCTGTGTTTGTAAAATCTTCCTTACTGTCCTGTTTTGACACTAACACCTTGATAACTTGGTACGATCTCTCTACCTTAATTAGTTTGTACAATTTTGGATTACCTGTTACCTTGATTGGTCCCTCGACACGTGACTCATCTATCATGTTATTCTAGCCGTTTGGTTGGTCTCCAGCAACACATTATTTTTAATTTTTTGTAATTATCTCTCTGCCTCATTTAATTCAATTATACATCATCTCCTTCATTTACTATTCAGCTGTTGACACTTTACCAAGAATTGGAGATAGTGAGGACTGCAGATACTGGAGAGCCAGGGTCAATAAAGTGTGGTGCACAGTCGGTCAGGCAGCATCCGAAAAGCAGAAGGGTTGACATTTTAGGCAGGATCCTTCATCAGGATTGGGAAGGGAGAATGGGTTGAGAAATAAATGGAGGGGGTGGTAGCTGGGAGAAATGTAGGTGGGATGGCGATAGGTGGATGCAGGTAGGTCAAGTTCTCTTGAAACATCTTGAAATATTTCCAATACTGTTTGCCTTCATCCAGATATTACAGTCCTGCAAAAAAACTGTTTAAGTTCTGTACTTACAAACAATGGTAAGACACAAGATTGAAAATTTTTGTTTTGCACTCATCAAGACTAATACATTTACATCATTGATTTCTCCATGCTGATGACCTAACCAGCCAGCAGTATTTTTTTTATGCTGTATAAATTAGTGTTTCTTTTTTAATGTCTGTTACAAGCATCTAAGTCTTGATGAGTGCAAGGTGAAATGCTTTGACTTCGTGACTCCTTTTAGTAATTATTATAGATGTATTCAATTTTTATACTATTTTCTGTTTTTATTCCAAATTTTCAGCATTTGCAGCAGTTGGTTTTTGTAGAAACAAAATGCTACAATTATAAAGCGATTGCAGGAACACAGCAACCTTGAGATGGCAGGACAAATGAAGAAAGGATAGAAGCTCCCTGACTTCATGAATAGAGGCATAGTGTAAGAACAATTTGTCTTCAAAAACTGTGGACTGCAGGAAGAACAGCTATTTTTCAAAATTGGTATTTACAGGTTAGCTGCATAACCTCACAACAAGAAATTTGATTATCTACTGTGAACTCCGTTTCTTAATGTATTCCTGCAATGTGCAGATGACAAAGAGTTGAGGTGTTGTTTACAAATGAAATTGGTTCTCAACTAATTAAGCAGACTGAACTGAAAACAAATGAGAGAAAGAGAGACAGCAAACAGTGTACCATTGTTTTCTCCAGCAGAAACTGCAGTAAAAATCTCAAATTAGAATTTAAAAGAACCAGCAATCTTTCCTGCAGCAGTTTTTGAATTGATAAACTGAAGAAATTTTCCCAGTTGTTCTGTACTTAAAAACTAGTGGAAACCTCTGGAAAGAAAGATAACGAAAAAACAATAGCCTGGATAGCCAAAGATGGATCATCTTGACATCGGCATCAGGAAGCAAAGCCTACTGAATTGACTTTCCAGTTTTTCTCCATTTTCACCAATAATAATTTCCTTATTTGTTTGTCTGTGTACTGTGTATGCAGGTTTGTGGTTACAGGGGAGAAAGTCAGGTAACTTGGTGCATTGTGCATACCTTGGTAAAAAAAATGTATTTCTAACATTTAGTAAGACTCTGGAGACAGCAGGGCACTATTTGCAGCACACTGCTCCAGTGGATTGTAACAGTATAAAACCAAGGAAGTTGGCTTTATTGGGATTTTTTCCTGCACCATAGAAAGCATCCTATCTGGATACATCACACGCAGAATGGCCATTGCTCTTCCCAAGACTGCAAGAAACTAGACAGTTGTGAACATGGCCCAGTCCATCATGCAAACTGACCTCCCATCCATTGACTGAATCTATACTTCCACTGCTTCAGGAAGGCAACCAACACAAAGACACCTCCCTTCCTGGTTATACTCTATCCCATCGGGCAGAAGAAACAGAAGTTTGTATACACATACAAACAGATTCAAGAACAGCTTCTTCCCTGCTGTTTGTCAGAGTTTTGAATGGGCCTCTTTAATGTTAATGTTGATCTCTCTCTGGACTTGCATGGCAGTGTAACATTGCATGCTGCACTCTGTTCTGTTATCCTAATGCATTAATACAGTATGATCTGTCTGTAAAGTACATAAGACAACGTTTTGCACTGTACCTCAGTACACGTGTCAGTAATAAATCAAAGTTACACTCAATCTTTGTTTAAAAATTGGCTAGGCTGCATCTGGATAATATGGCTAATTCTGTATCAGTTCAGGAAAGGTCTTGGCGAAGATATAGAAGAGGTTTATTAGAATGGTGCATGGAATTAAATATTTAAATTACTTGAAGAGATTAAGAAAACTTTGGTAGTTCTCTTTATAGCAGAGCAGGGTAAACAGACATTTGATAATGGTGTCTAAATCATGAATGATTTTCATTTGAGAACAAGAAACAATTTCCAGTGCCAGCAAAATAAGTAACCAGAGTACACAGATTTCAATTCATTTGCCAAACAAACAGATGCAAAATGATAGAAAAGTAGCATTCAGGGAATGCTTTAGAAACACAGAAACTAACCACAGAATAGGACAATCGGCACTTTTAGTCCACTTTACAATTCAATATGACCACAACTGATCATCCAACTCAGTGCCTTTACTTTATTCCCAAGAACTAAGGGCAGCACAGTAGCTCAATGGTTGGGGTGGTATGGCATAGTGGCTTAGTGGTTACTACTGCTGCCTCTCGGCATCAGGAAGCACCCTTGTGTGACTACTGTGTGGAGTTTGCACATTCTCCAAGTGTCTTAGTGGGTTTCTGTCAGATGCTCAGGTTTTCTCCCACAGTCCAAAGACATACAGATTAGGCGGATTGGCAATGCTAAATTGTCCATAGTGTCCAGGAATGTGTAGATAAGGTGGATTAGCTATGAGAAATGCAGGGTTACAGGGATAATGTAAGGGGGTAAGTCTGGGTGTGCTGCTCTTCAGAAAGTTGGTGTGGACTCGATTCTAAATTTATGATTAACTGTATCTATCTCCTCGAAAGCACCCAATGTTTTGACCTCAACTGCATTCTGTGGTGCAGAATTCCATAGACTCACCACACCATTAGTGATGACATTTATCCTCGTCTCAGTTTTAAATGGCCTGACCTACATTTTTAGACTGTGAAGCCTGGTTCTGGACTCCCCAGTCAGTCATCAGGAACATAATTTGTGTTTATCTTGTCTAGTCATTAGAATGTTGTAGGTTTCTGAGAGATCTTCCCTCATTCTTCTAAGCTCAGTGAGCATAGTCCTAACCATTCCAAACTCTTTAAATGTCAGTCCGAGCATCCCAGGAATCAATCTGGGTAAGCCTTTGTTGCACTCTCTACGTAGCCAGAACATCCTTCCTCAGATGAGGCCAAAGCTGTGCACAGTAATAATAGTGAAGTGTAACAAGACATCCTTGCTCCTGTGCTCACATTCTCTCACTAGGACAGCCAACATACCAATTCTTCACTGTGTGCTATATGAACATGCTTATTTTCATTGACTGGTGTACAAGGATATGTTAGCATGTGCTAAAGGACGTGCTAACAAGAAAAGTCCAACATCAATACTGGAGAACATCTGCAAGTCTGGCTGCATCTATAGAAAGAGATGCAGAGTTTCAATTCTAGTTTGGCTTTTCCATTTTGTTCTCCCAGTTCTGAAGAAGAATCATACTGAACACGAAACATTAACTGAGGTAGCACTGGAACCAATGCAGTGACGCTCCTTTCTCTCCACAGATGCTGCCAAAATCTACTGAGTTTCTTCAGTAATTTCTGTCTTTGTTGCAGTCAACTGCAGTGGATGAGGAGACCACCCCAAGTCAGAAAAGTATAGCATATCACAACAGCAGATCTCCAACACACTTGCACAACTGAGTGAAGCTATTTTAGTAAAAGCACCCTTGTCCAATCAAAAACAAGTAAAACAAATTAGTTTCAGCTTTAAATAAGTGATAAGAAATTAATTATCTCTCAGATTCTTGCATCAATGCTATAACATAAGAATACTTTTTAACTTCATGCAAATTGTTCCTTACAAAATACTATGCTTAGAAAGAGATTTTACCTATAAGAGAGCAAAGGAACATTGAACTCTTCATTTGGATGTATTGTACCAAGTATCTTCTGATAAGACTCCAAATCTTCAAATACATTGAAAGGTACTGAAAAATGGTTCTTAATCTGTAATTTAAATAAAGGTTGAATTCAATTAAAACATTATAAATCCAATAAACAGTTTCCAACTATATCCAAATAGCATATTTGCATCATTAATGGGAACCCCATACCAATATGATACATATCAGTGCAATAATGCTTCAAAATGTGTTGATACAACACAACACTGCGTGAAGTACCTCCTTTCCAAAAGTTGTCTTCAAATGAAATTAGTTCAATCGTACTAGCTTCAACTATGCTGATGTAGCATAAAGCTTATATGATAATCAACACTATAATGAAAAACATCAGACATGTTGATTGACCGGCAAACAAACAAATGCATTGGTACCAATTTCCTCCCAGTCTTTAAAGGAATAAGTCAAAAAGGACAGGCAAAACAAATTAGAACAGGCAGCCAGGCCAATCGAGACCAGGCAGGCAGATTGAAAGAATACAGATATATTTTTTTTAAATTAGTTTTAAATATCGCATTTCACAATGAACAGATGTTTAAAGGCAATAAACCATCAATGGGATATTCTTGAGGTGGAATCACTGTTGTAATATAGGAAATGGGGCAATTTGCACACAACCAGCAGTTTTCAACAAGAATCAATGCTGGGTCCACTGGCTTTCATCATTTATATAAATGATTTGAATGTGAACATAGGAGGTATAGTTAGTAAGTTTGCAGGTGACATCAAAATTGGGGTGTAGTGTACAGCGAAAAAGGTTACCTCAGAGTAGAACAAGATCTTGATCAGATGGGCTAATGGGCCGAGGAGTGGCAGATGGATTTTAATTTAGATAGTTTGTTTTCCTATAACACACCTTCATCAAAAGTGACTTGTCTGTGAATTGCCGACTTTTTTTTTAAGTAAAGCAAACTCCCGTTTGCTGTTATGCAATTCTCATTCCTGGCACTAGATGTCACGGTGCATGGAAGACTGGATTCTGCGTCAGCATCACTTGGTGGCACTTTCATTGGCAGAGTGGAGAAGATCACTGATCTTCTTCCTACATTCTGTGCATTCCCTCAGATGGTCGAGACTGCAGTGGCCTGGATGGTAACCCTGGTCCAAGTTGGCGTGGTTCTGGTAGAATGGGATCCTCTGTTGGACTGGGAGAATAGGACATTCTGCCTTTGTATCACTCCATCTCCATCAGCAGCATCTCCATGTCCTCACCCACAAGGAGAAGCACCAATGTTCCATTGTCTGCCACATCCAGGGCCAATGTCAGGAACTATGCAAGGCAGCTCCGCACTGACAGCTCCTGTCTAGGTATACAATATCCTTTTAAAGATGGTACTGCACCACGGGCGTTGCTCAATTCTGGGATAGCTAGGAAGTGGTGAGTTGGTTTGGAAATGGTACATGGTATGACAGTGCTAGAATGTGAGAGGGTCAAAGGGTGGGGTAGCTAATAAATCAGGCAGGTATTGCAAAATAAAGGTGACAGACATCCCCAAGCATCAGGATGTGAAACCCTCCAACAGACTTGACAAAACTGACATGTAGCAAAAGAAAAATTGAGATCGAGTCCTTGATCTACCAAGGCTCTGGAATCTGACTTGTTCAGTGTTCCCATTGGATGGAATCAGAAGACTGATTAGAATGTAGTGCAGCCAGTAGGTACAGATGCCAATCGAGAGTAATCAGTTGAAGATTCTGATTAAATGCATTATACAGTACCATACAAAAGGTCACACAACAGGTCAAAATTTACTTAGACTGTGCTATCATTTGTTAGGCCAACTACTACTTTTGTTTTGATTTTCACTGTTTTTTTTGGTGGTTCACCCCAACTTTGTTTTTCTTGCAGGCTCCATTATTTCTATTGCACGATTTACTATAACACAGTGTCACACGGGAACGTAACTATGACATTATATGAGAACTACCTGTAAGTGATATACTGCATTTTGGGAAGGCAAATCAGGACAGGACTTATACACTTTATGGTAAGGGCCTGGGGAATGTTGCTGAACAAAGAGACCTTAAAGTGCAGGTTCATAGGTCTTTGAAAGTGGAGTCTCAGGTAGACAGGATAATGAAGGCGGCGTTTGGTATCATTGCCTTTATTGGTCAGTGCATTGAGTATGGGAGTTGGGAAGTCATGTTGCAGTGGTACAAGACACTGGTTAGGCCACTACTGGAATACTGCATTCAAATCTGGTCTCCCTGCTATGGGAAGGGTGTTGTGAAATTTGAAAGGGTACAGAAAAGATTTACAAGGATGTTGCCAGGATTGGAGGGTTTGAACTGTAGAGAGACTAACAGACTGAGGTTATTTTCCCTAGAATGTCAGAGACTGAGGGGTGACCTTATAGAATTTATAAAATCATGAAGGACATGAATAGGGTATACAGACAAGGTCTTTTCCCTGGTGTAGTTGAGTTCAAAACTAGAGGGGAAAGGTTTAAGGTGAGGGGGAGGGGGGGACGGAGTTTTTAAATGGACCTAAGGGGCAATGTTTTCACGCAAAGGGTGTGTGCAAGGAATGAGCTGCCAGATGAAGTGGTTGAGGCTGGTACAATTACAACATTTAAAAAGCATCTGGACAGGTATATGATTAGGAAGGATTTAGAGGGATATGGGTCAAATGCTGGCAAATGGGACTGGATTTATTTAGGATATCTGGTCGGCATGGATGAGTTGGACTGAAGAGTCTGCTTCCATGCTGTATATCTCTCTGACTGTATAACAACTCCCACAAAGTGCAATGTGATGATGCCATGTACATATAATGTGTTTATGTTGTTCATTGAAGGACTAAGATTGGCCAGAACTTTATCAATTACTGTTATTCAAAAAGGTCTCAGATTCCTCCAGGAAATATACTGTACGTTTTTGTTTTATTCTACAAAACATGACATAAAAATAATCATTGCCCTGATCTATTAAATTTTCTGCAATTGAAGCCACTAGGATATCTCAGGTGACCTAAACATGCCCAGTTAAATTAATTCATTCAAAGTGGTTGAATATTGCAGTCCTTATTGGCTGTCGTCTTTTAAATTTGAAAAACTCAAGACTGGATGCCATGGTTGCCTATGTCAGGAAAACACGATGAGAATCTTGTATGGGGATTATTTCCATATATAACCCAATATATAGGTATAAGCCAACTTGGGTTTCTGTTTTACTCCATTTTATGTTCATATTTTTCTCAAAACATATAGACGTAAGAAGAAACACGACTAAGAAGGGATTACCATGCATTAAAAGCTTTCACATGTTTAAATAGCAGCCAAGTTCTATAAGAAATACAAAGTTAACATGAACAGTATACCTGAACAGGAGAACGGATGGTTATTCTCTTGCTTCCTCGTACTGCATCAATCTGACATACAATGGATCGTTCAACGGTTGATTCCTCATGCAAAACAGTATACATTCGACGGCCTAACTTAGTTAATGGAATTTTGTCTGCACGAGTGTGGCCTTCAGGAGCTGTACATGATGAAAGTTAACAGGAAAGAACAATTTCAAATGATACATATTTCTTATTCACTCCAAATCACAAATTAAATTGACTACAGTTGCACCTCACCACTTAACAGCCACATATAAAACTGAAAATATGTACTTTATTCATGAGTTTCCACATATAGTTTGTCATCTTTTAAGCAGTTTTTTTGCAGAAGTAATGAAGAGAACTGATGAGGGCAGAGCAGTGGATGTGATCTATATGGACTTCAGTAAGATGTTCAACAAAATTCCTCATGGTAGATTAGTTAACACATGGAATACAGGGCGACCTAGCCATTTGGATCCAGAATTGGCTCGAAGGTAGAAGGCAGAGGCCGGTAGTGGAGGGTTGCTTTACAGACTGGAGGTCTGTGACCAGTGGTGTGCAACAAAGATAGGTGCTGGTCCTCTGCTTTTATATAAATGATTTGGATATGAATATAAAAGGTATGGTTAATAAGTTTGCAGATAATAGATGGTATCTAGATCTGTGTTTGTTTATGGCATTTTGGTTGGAGTGCCAGGCTTTGAGGAATTCTCTGACGTCTTTGCTGAGCCTGTCCCAGGATAGATGTGTTGTCCCAGTAGAATTGGTGATTTTTCTCATCCGTGTGTAGGGCTATAAGGGAGAGAGGGTCGTGTCTTTTTGTGGCTAGCTGGTGTTCGTGTATCCTGGTGACTCACTTTCTTCCTGTTTGTCCTACGTAGTGATTGTGGCAGCTCTTGCATGGAATTTTGTAGATGACGTTGGTTTTGTCCATGGGTTGTACTGAGTCTTTTAAGTTTGTTAGTTTTTGTTTGAGAGTGTTGGTGGGTTTGCGTGCTACTAGGATTCGAGGGGTCTTAATAGTCTGGCTGTCATTGCTGAAACTTCTTTTGATATAAGGTGGTTAGGGTTTCTGGATGTGTTTGGTCTGCATGTCATGGTTTGTTCTTGAGGAATCTGCGGACTGTATTTTTTGAGTATCTGTTCTTCTTGAATACGTTGTATAGGTGATTCTCCTCTGTTTTCCGAAGTTTGTCTGTGCTGCAGTATGTGGTGGCTCGTTGGAATAGTGTTCTGATACAGCTTCATTTGTGTCTGTTGGGATGGTTGCTGGTATAGTTAAATATTTGGTCAGCGTTGGGACAGGCTAAGCAAAGACATGCCAGAGAATTCCTAGAGGCCTGGCACTCCAACCACAACGCCATAAACAAACACATAGATCTAGATACCATGTATCAACCCCTCAGAAAACGAACAGGAAATGACATCACCACAAACCACAGGAACCCCATCCAGGACAAACATATAAATAGAAAGCAGGAGACAACAGCTTCGCTTCACTTGGAGGTCGCCACTGATGATGTTACCTAGCCAGGTAATGAAACGTCTGGATATCAAACCTACAGCTCAGCGAGCAAAGCTACACCCTAATTTATATAGGATATTTTTGGTCTACATGGACAAGTTGTACCGAAGGGTCTATTTCCATTCTGTATATCGCTATGACTCTATAACAACAAAGGTACTGAGCGGAAAACCCGCCTTAGCCTCCTCCAGTGTTTCCCAGTTTCACTGATACCAGTCTTCAGCAAATTCAATTCATTCCACGTAATATCAAGAAACAGTTAGGATGTACTGGATATTGCAAATGTTATGGATAATATTCCGGCAATAATACTGAAGACTTGTGCTCCAGAATTTGTCTCGCCCCCTAGTCAAGCTGCTTGAGCACAGCTCCAACACTAGCATCTATCAGACAATGTGGAAAATTTCCCTATCATGTCCTGTACAGAAAAAGCAGAACAAATGATGACACCACCATTGTTGGTCAAATCTCAGATGATTAGATTAGATTAGATTACTTACAGTGTGGAAACAGGCCCTTCGGCCCAACAAGTCCACACCGCCCCGCCGAAGCGCAACCCACCCATACCCCTACATCTACCCCTTAACTAACACTACGGGCAATTTAGCATGGCCAATTCACCTGACCTGCACATCTTTAGGACTGTGGGAGGAAACCAGAGCACCCGGAGGAAACCCACGCAGACATGTGGAGAACGTGCAAACTCCACACAGTCAGTCGCCTGAGGCGGGAATTGAACCCGGGTCTCTGGTGCTGTGAGGCAGCAGTGCTAACCACTGTGCCATCGTGCCGCCCAATGGCGACGAAACAAACCATAGACAGGAGGTGGAACACCTGGAAAAATGGTGCACTGAGAACAACCTAGCTCTCAATGCCAGCAAAACCACGGAACTCATTACTGACTTTCGGTGGGATGTTACTCATGCCCCCCTACACATTAACAGCACAGAGGTGAACCGAGTGGAGTGTCAAGCTCCTGGGAGTGGTCATCCACAACAAGCTTTCTTGGACTCTTCACATGAACACACTGGTTTCAAAGGCCCAACAACGTCTCTTCTTCCTCAGGCAGCTGAGGAAATTTGGCATGACGGCGAATACCCTTGCCAACTTTTATATGTGCACCATCGAAAGCACTCTGTCTGGATGTATCACTACGTGGTATGACAACCGGACCGTTCAAGATCAAAGACAGTTACAGAGAGTGGTGAACTCGGCTCGGACAATCACAAAGGCCAACCTCCCATCTATAGAATCTATCTACCAGGCCCACTGTCAAGGAAAGGCCGCCAGCATTCTCAAAGATCCATCCCACCCTGGCAATGTTTTTCCACGAGCTCTATCATCGGGGAGAAGGTACAGAAGCCTGAACACATGCATCAGCAGGTTTCATAACAGTTTCTATCCTACTGTTGTTAGAATACTGAATGGACTCTCAAACTCTTAACATTAGTCCGTACCTGTGTTTTTGTTTTTGCCGCTGTTTACCTATTATTTACTTATCTATGCTACTTAACTACGTGATCTGCCTGTACTGTTTGCAAGACAAAGCTTTTAGCTGTGCCTCGGTACATGTAACAATAAATTCAATTCAATTCAATTCAAATCGAACACAACCAATTACCAACTATTCAGTCTACTCTTGATCATCAGTAAAACAATGGAATGTGTCATCAACACTACTATCAAGCAGCACCTATTCAGCAATAATCTCCTTACTAATACCCATTTTGGGTTCTACGAGGGCCACTTAGCCCCTGATCTCATTCCAGCCTTGGTTCAAACTTAGACAAGAGAGCTGATTTCCAGACTTGAGGCAAGAGTGACTGCCCTTGGCCTCAATGAGCCCTAGCAAAATTGAAATCAATAGGACTCAGGGGACCAACTCTCCAGTGGTTGAAGTCATACCTGGCACAACAGAAAATGTCTGTGGTTGTTGGAGGTCAGTCATCTCAGCTCTAGGACATCTTTGCAGGAGCTCTTCAGGGTAGTGTCCTAGGCTCAGTCATCTTCAGTTGCTTCATCAATAACCTTCCCTCCATCATAAGGTCGAAAGTGGGCATGCTCACCAATGATTGCTTAATCTTAACCATCCAATTACCTCAATTACTGAAGCAGTTCAAATGCTGGACAATATTCAAGGAGAAAGTGAGAGCTGCAGATGCTGGAGATCAGAGCTGAAAATGTGTTGCTGGAAAAGTGCAGCAGGTCAAGCAGCATCCTGAAGAAGGGCTTATGCCCGAAACGTCGATTCTCCTGTCCTTGGATGTTGCCTGATCTGCTGCGCTTTTCCAGCAACACATTTTCAGCTCTGGACAATACTCAGACTTGGGTTGATACAGGGCAAGTTACATTCACAACAAACCTGACTACCCCGGCCAACCCATTGTCTCAGCCTGCTCCTGCCCCACCAAACACATTTCTGCATACCTTGACACGGTCCTGTCCTCCTTATTCCAAGAACCCCCCACCTACGTTCGGGACACTACCCAAGCCATCCACCTCCTCCATGACTTTCGCTTCCCCGGCCCCCAACGCCTTATCTTCACCATGGATATCCAGTCCCTATACACCTCCATCCCCCATCACGAAGGCCTCAAAGCCCTCCGTTTCTTCCTTTCCCGCCGAACCAACCAGTACCCTTCCACTGATACTCTCCTTCGACTGACTGAACTGGTCCTCACTCTTAACAACTTCTCCTTCCAATCCTCCCACTTCCTCCAAACCAAAGGAGTAGCCATGGGCACCCGCATGGGCCCTAGCAATGCCTGCCTCTTCGTTGGATATGTGGAACAGTCCAT